>NW_020956354.1:76658-159979 GCF_003031625.1 Empidonax traillii | reverse complement strand
AAAAAAAAACAAAAAAACAAAACCAATGAAGGATTCATGTAACACATGCTGAAAAAAACAATGAAGGATTCATGAGTTGAGAGAAGAGCTGGGAGAGGTTGCTTACTGATCACGATCACGGGCAAAACAGACTCAAAATGAGAATATTCATTGAATTTATTACTAACAGGGTCAGAGCAAAAGAGTGAGAAGTAAAATAATCTTAAAAACACCTTTCTGCAATGCAGTTTGGTACCAAGACCAAATCCCTTTCCCCATTTGTAAACAGAGGCTATTACTTATACTAAGATATTAAATCTCCCTCTCTCTACCTTTGGCTTTGTAAACTTCTGTCATGAGTGGTTTTTGAAATAGGTTTTACATCATGTACTTACAGTTAAATACAATAAATAAAGTATTTATACTCAGTATATAGATACAACCATACTAATGCTCTTTTACTAAAATTACTAAATTGCAATCTTAGTAATAAAAGCAGGAATACTGTGCACAATTTTTTTCTAACACTGAACAACCAAATACATTTTGAAAACAGGGTAACAGCCTTTTATATTTATAGTCATAACAGTTTACATGTTAAATATAATCAACTCCCAAGTTATCAAAAGCAACAGCATTTAAAAAAAATTAAGCACTTTGACCATAACATAGCAATTTTAAAAGCAACTACTTTCAAACTGAGCAACTGCATTCAAGAACTGGTGTCATATATAAAGAACTTAAACTTTAAAAGTAAATAGAAGCAAAGCAAGGGACTTTGACTAAAATAGGCTAAGAATAGCCTATGTTGCAAACTACTCAGGATACAACAGTAAATTCAATAAGGCACAATAAGGTTCAATAAGGCAAAATGCCAGGTCCTGCACTTGGGTCACAACAACTCCATGCAGTGCTACAGGCTAGGGGAAGAGTGGCAGGAAAGCATCTCAGCAGAAAAGGATCTGGGGGTGTTGGTTAATGGTGACTGAACATGAGCCAGCATTGTGCCCAGGTAGCCAAGACGGCCGATGGCATCCTGGCCTGTATAAAAAATAGTGTGGACAGCAGGACCAGGGAAGTGATTGTCCCTCTGTACTCAGCACTGGTGAGGCGACACCTCAAGTCCTGTGTCTAATTTTGGGCTCTTCACTTCAAGAAAGACATTGAGATGCTGGAGCATGTCCAGAGGAGGGCAATGAAGATGGTGAAGTGGCTAGAGAATAAGTCATATGAAGAGAGGCTGAGAGAGTTGTGGTTGTTTAGCCTGGAGAAAAGGAGGCTCAGGGGTGACCTTCTCACTCTCTACAGCTACCTGGAAGGAGGTTGTAGCAAGGTGGAGGTCAGTCTCTTCTCCCAGGCAACTAACAATAAGACAAGAGGACATAGCATCAAGCTGTGCCAGGGGAGGTTCAGGTTGGACATCAGGAAGAATTTCTTCACTGAAAGTGTGGTTAAGCTTTGGAATAGGCTGCCCAGAGTGGTGGTGGAGTAACCATCCCTGGAGGTGTTCAAGAAATAACTGGGTGTGGCACTTAGCACCATGGTCGAGTTGACAAGGTTGAGATTGGTCAAAGGCTGGACTAGATGATCTTAGAGGTCTTTTCCAATCTTAGTGATTCAGTGATTCAATGATTCTAAATTTTATTTAATATGATGGCAGAATGTAGCATCTGTACTGGTCCTTATTTCTGAAGTCTCATGAGAGTTGTTTTAATCTTCAAATGAAGCCATGCCACATTATTTACTCAGCCATACTGAATGTTTTGAACTTAATTTTATAAAAATCTTATGAATTTAAGTATAAAAGTGAAATGTAGGTTAATTAATTTTTATTAAATGTCACCTCATGGCAGCGTCAAGAGGATATGGAAAAACAATTACGACTAAAAAGCATGTGTACTATGCAAAGATTGAATGGTCCAAGCTAGAAACCAATAATGCTGTACATTGCTTCACAACAGAATAGTAACTGATTTTACAAACTTAGTGGTCTCAGAATTATTCTAAACATTAATTATATAGAAACAAAGCTGATAAAACTAGTTATTACAAAATATTATGCCTTTGACTTCCCAAATGATTCAAAGTTCAGGCATAAGTGACTTCATCTTGTATTTATTTTCATAACTCTTGGGTAAAATATAACAACTGTTCAATAGTGCACAGCATCAAAGTAAAACAGCAACTACTGTGAAGCAGCCATTGCTAATAAGAGAAAATGTAAAGAAAGGACTGGCATGATGGTTTTGACTGAGATAATTTTTTCCACAGCAGCTTCTATGGGTGTATTGGGTTTGTGTGGCAAGGTTTTGGTAGTGGGGGGGATACATGGGTGGCTTCTGTGAGAAGCTGATAGAAGCTTCCCTTATGTCTTACAGAGCCAATGCCAGTCAGCTCCAAGATGGACCTACTGCTGCCCAAGGCTGAGCTCATCAGTGAAAGTGGTAGCACCTCTGGGATAACATATTTAAGAAATGAAGTTATTGCACAGAAGCAATTGCAGCCAGAGAAGAGAGGAGTGAGAATATGTGAGAGAAACAACTCTGCAGACACCAAGGTCAGTGAAGAAGGAGGGGAAGGAGGTGCTCCAGGCACTGAAGCTGATTCCCCTTCAGCCTGTAGTGAAGATCATGGTGAAGCGGGCTGTCCCCCTGCAGCCCATGGAGGTCCATGGTGGAGCAGTGATCTACCTATAGCCTATGGAGGACCCTATGCCAGAGCAGATGAATGTGCCTGAAGGAGGCTGTGATGCCATGGAAAGCCTGTGCTGGAGCAGGCTCCTGTCAGGATCTGTGACCCTGTTAGGGACTCACACTAGAGCAATCTGTTCCCGAAGGACTGCAGCCTGTAGATGGGTCCTACACTGGAGCAGTTAATGAAGAACTGTAGATCATGAGAAGAAGTCACATTGAAGAAGTTTGTGGAGAATTGTTTCCTGTGGTAGGGACCCCACACTGGAGCAGGGGAAGAGTGTGAGAAGTCCTCCCCCTGAGGAGGATGCAGCAGCAGAAACAAAGCATGATAAACTGACCACAACACCATAATGTAAACACCATTGTTAGTTTCCTTTTCTTTTTTATTGGCTTCTGGTGAATTTTTTTCACACCAACTGCCTTGGCTGGTGTGGGGTGATTTTTCAGGTTTTAGTGTTTGCTCAGCTTAGACCTTAATGACTGTCCTACTGATGTGCTAATGGTTTCTCTCTGCAAGAAGCTGAGCTCTTTTGTTTTCCTCTCCCCAAGGCAAGGGGGAAGGTAGATTTTTGGTGTGTGGTTTTGGCCCAAGTGACAGTTGCAGAGAGATGGGGGATGGGGAGGCTGGCAGTTCTTTTTGCTGGGAGGTGCTTGGGTTTTGGGGGTTGTTTTGCCCCCGTTTTCTTTTTTTTTTCTTTCTGCTCAGGACAGCACTTGACTTTTGCCCTGACTCAGGGAGGGCATGGGAAGAGAAGAGCTCCGGGGTTCATTTTGTTTTTGGCCAAGTCATCTAGCTGCCTTTGGCCCTGGTTCGCCTCCATTCCCTCATGCCCTGTTCTGCCCACGGCCTGGACTTGCCTCGGATTTCATTAGAGAAGCTTCTACCATCTGTGGAGGAACTTTTGAGGGGAAAGGCTGGTCTTCTACCCTCCTCCTTCTCTGTGCCAGTGGTAGTTTATACTCATTGATGAAGAAGGGGAGTTCCAGCCAGAGCCAGTCTATGACAGCATGAGTCCACAGGAGGAATGACCTTCCCCCTTTCTCCTTTCCCCCTTCGGTGGGGGTCCCAGTTCGGCATGCAGGCCCCACAGATGCAGCGGCTGCCAGAGCCCAACAGCGCCCCCTGGTGACCGATAGTGAGGCACTGCAGCCCCTGCCTCCCGAGGCACCAGCATCCCCTGATGAGAGTAGTTATAACTGTGCTGAAAGGCAAAGAAGTACTTAATTGTGTTCGGTGAAAGTTGGGTTATGGGATTGGTGCTTGTTTGTTTGTTGTATTACCTATATATTTATTCTTTAGTAAAGAGCTATTATTTTTCTTTTCCACACCTTTTGACTGGAGCCTCTTAATTTCAAAGTTATAATTACTTGGAGGGAGGAGCTCAGTTGTTTTTCCCATATTCTGCCCTCCTAATGGAACATTTCTACCTTGTTAAACTGAGACAACCATAAAAATCACAAAGTAATTCAGGTTGGAAGGGACCTCAGGAGGTCACACTCCTGAGTGCCACAAAAAAAAGACCTCAGAAACCAGAGAGGGAATGAAACAAAAGGAAGAACAACTATCAAACTTACCATGGACTTGATTGATTTCTGAATTCTGAGAAAGAATTTCATCTGCTAATTTCTGAGCAGTTGGCAACACTTCTGTGTGGTGCACTGTGATCAAATACTGTACAAATTTTTGTAGTTGGTCTCTGTTCATTTGAAACAGTGTCTCTGAAATGGGAAGATGCAGTTTGACCTGATCTGGCTTGCGGATCCGATATAAAGAGAGTGCCACAACGTGGGCACAGTAAAATATGTCCTTGTTTCCACAGCTACAGGTCACTGAGGTAATCTTGCAACGATCAAAGCTGATAGCTACATTGCAAAGAGTTTCTGGCTCCGATTGCATTGCACGGTCTGTCACTGTGCCACTCAAGTGGAAACCTGTGAAGGGAAAAAAGGAGGTCTTACATTATTAAATCCAGTACCATATCTTATTATCAATACCCTTTCATTAATCAAGTAAAAGTCATCATCTATTGCTGAGAAATAATATAACTTAAAGAATTTGCTTTAGTTACAAATGTGATGAACCTTTTCTTTCATTCATACCCTTTTCATCTCAACTAAAATCAAAAGGAGCTAGTTTACAAGCCCTCTTTGCTATTCCATCACAACCTTCATAAAAGTTTGAGAGTAAGAAAAAGTTATTTGGTAAATGATAGCTGCAGAAGCAGAGTTGCATACAATTAAGACCAATGTGAAACTCCCAGTAGTTCAGCAAGCTGGCAGCAATTTTCCAAACCTCACACCAGAGAGCCTGCACCTACCAGCAAATTTAACCATTCTCTCAATAAGTAAGAGGAAAGTAGTGCACTCTAGTGGCACAAACCCTGGTCCTAATCTCAACTCTGCCACCAATTCACTGACATAAGTTAGTTAACCTCATTGCTTTCACCTCTCCCCTCAGTGAGCTGATGCTAAAGCTTCAACCCAAGCAATTTTGTAGGGCAGCTATGTTTGTGTAGCTCTTTGGAGATGGAAACTGCTGCGGTTACTGATACACAGCAAATCAGATTTATAATACTGAATGAGATACACATGCACTGTTTCAGAAGTGTGCATTTCCACTTGGCACCATAGTGCAAGGTAAAAGACCTGGGTTATCTTATATTGTAAGAAGGTATACCATAAGAAAAATTTTCACTTCAGCCACTACTCCACAAAGCAGCCTGTTGAACCAAGGTCTCAAACTATTCTCTGAAGATCAGATCTAAATCTATCTCTGTTTTCCCAATATAAAGACCAAGATTTGGCTCTCAATAGTTTATCACTGCAGAATTTGTATGTTTCTTTTGGATTTTATGTAAACATGACATTGATTTTTGGTTCAATCATAAAGTCAGAGGTATAGATACAAAGCAATACAAACAAATTACATATTCTGTATCAGTATTAAACTTGAACAGACTACAACATAAAATCTAAACCAGATATTACAAGTAAGGTGGTATACATTAACTATTTTTAATGGAAATAATATAAAGCCACGTTCCCTCAAAGTCCAAAACTGATGGAGTATTCTTCTATTTAAAGAAAAGTGTGTTGTAGGAAGCAGTATCCTCCCTCTGCCTTTCCCTTTGGTTTTTAAATAATCATAGCATGCTCCCATGAGTGTCCTCTCTCAGAAAAAAGGTTTGTTAAAACTTATGCAGTTCTATTTCAGGTTAATTTCCAGCAAATGAGATATGTGTTGGTGGTCTCAAAAAAAATTGTATGGGAGATATCTTTTTTTAAATATAACTTTCCTATGAAGCATGCATAAAACTCTCTCATCTATGACCTGAGGAAAAGCCTAACACTTGAACACTCAAAAAGGGCCTGATCCTACTCCTTCCTGCTTTCAGTAAGGAGCTGTATTGGGTCTGGTTGAGATGGTGTTCATTTCCCCATAGCAGTCCTCAAAGTGCTGTGCTGTGCTTTGCATTTTGCATTGGTAGCCAGAAAAGTGTTGATAACACATCAGTGTTTTGGCTACTGCTGAGCAGTGCTGGCACAGCCTCAGGGCTGTCTTTCCAACATTCTGACCCACATTAATAGGCTGAGGGTGGGCAAGATCCTGGCAGGGGGCACAGCTAGGCCAGCTGACCCAAACAGACCAAAGGGATATCCCAGACTGTATGATGTCAGCTCAGATATAAAAGCTGAGGGAAGGAGGAGGAAGGGGAGGCATTCTTTATTTACAATGTTTGCCTTCCAGAGCAACCGCTACGAGTGCTGCAGCCCTGCTTCCTGGGAAGTGGCTGGACATTGCTTGCTGATGGCAAGTAGAGAATAAAATAATGGGGTTTTTCCCCTTTGCTTGTGTGTGCACAAACTTTTACTTTTGCTTTGGTAAACTGCCTTATCTCAACCTATGAGTTGTTTTCCATCTTATTTTCTCTTCCCTGTCCAGCTGAGAAGGGGTAGTGATAGAGTGGTTTGCTGGGCACCTGGCATCCAGCCAAGGTCAACCCACCACAGTCCTTCTTGGTGCCCAGTGTGGGGTGAGACAGTGGCAGTTATATATTAACAATGATATAGTAATAGTAGTTATTGAGTATCAAGCTCCTGTCGGGGACACAGAGTTTGTCAGCTGTACTGCTTGTCTATTTTGCTGAGTTTGGGAACATGTTAATACAAAAAATGTCTCTGTACTTTGCCCTTCTATTGATGGCCTTGTTGTGCTGGGGGAGATATCTTGCCAAGAGGATGAGGGAATACATCTCCCTCTCCCTACCCGGGATTGATGTGGATGGTTTTATAATGCAGGCTCTCGTGGTCCTTGTTCACCCTTACTTGAACTGTTTAATACTATCAATTAATACTGTTGGCACACTATGGAGTTCATGGAATCTGGTGTTATCCTGGTGTAAGAGAAAATAAATTTTAGGTGAGGATATATTGAAATGTGCCCTGAGGCATCGAGTTCCCAGCTGCAAGGGTGTGTGGAAGGATCTGGGCAGGTTCCTGAGGCAGTTATCACCTCTCATTACCTTGGACTTCACACCAGAACAGGTATTCAACCCTGGCAAACTGACATGTCACCTGATGGAAGGGTGCCTTGCCTACCCCAATGAAAACCAGCAGCCTCTTGCCCTGTACTGGGGCCTGGCCCGTGCCTATCAAGCCACAGTTCAATACTTTCAGAGGACTGTGGTTGAGGCAGGAACCCAAACTGCAATGGAGGACACTATGGCTGAGATAGGGACTCAAACTACAACTACAGTAATTGCCCCAGTAGAGAAAAAGAAAAGTGGATAAGGAGAACTACAGGTCCATGTCATCAACTAGAAAGGCTGGAAGAAGAAGGAGAAGAAGAAGAAGAAGCAGGAAAATCAGGAAAGGAAGGGTCTGATCAACAAGCCAGTCCTTCAACAAAGAAAATGAAGAAAAGAGTGAGACAAATCAAATGGGAAACTGAAGTTAGCCAGTCCCTGATCTCATCAGAACTTTGAGACTTGTGAAAAGATTACAGCCGCCAGCCAGGTGAGCGGATTCCTACCTGGCTGCTTTGATGCTGGGATAATGGGGCCAATAGTTAGCAATTGGAAGGTCATGAAGCCCAACAGCTGGGATCCCTTGCAAGAGAACAGGAAAGAGGAATTGGAAAAGAGGCAGCAATTTGGAGTCTCTGCAGATGGCTCCTCTCCAGTGTGAGAGCAAGGTATCCATTTAAGGAAGATCTTGTGAACTCCACAGGAAGGTGGACCACTGCAGACAAAGGTATCAAGTACTTGAGAGAATTAGCAGTGCTGGAAGTCATCTACGGTGATCTAAAAAAATTATAACATTCAGAGGATGTCCCTTGCACACAAGCCACATGGAGGAAGGTGATTCAAAGTGCCTCTGCATCATATTCCAACAGCTTGGTAGCATTGTATTACCTGCAAATGGATACACCAGCTGCAGAGGTGACATCCTCTTGGATCTGAAACATAGAAGAAATTGTGTACTTCCACATCTTTAGGGGCCAGCACCTCAGCTCTTAGGGGCAACCCAGGAGACTGGTCCTCTCCTGCTCCAGTCAGAGGGAAAGGAAGCCCCAGGCACAGGGCACGTGGTGAACTCTAGTTCTTTCTGCATGACATGTGTCGTGGTTTTGCCCACCAGCCAGTCCCTGGGGCTGAAGATGGTTTTGTCCAAATCTTTAGTAACGCCTTTGCTAATTACATATTTAAGAAAATGGAAGAGAAGGTTGGTGGCGCAGTTGAAATTAGGTAGCCATGTAGGAGCAGCAGCAGGCCCTGAGTGGGACCCAGGCCCCCTCCTCCCCCTGCCCTGAGCCAGGGGCAGGTGTGGCACTGAAGCCCCGCTTCTCTCATGTAAGAGAGTAAAGAAAAAAAACTGTAAAGAACTGACTGCTTGGACAAAAACCACTGCAGAAGAATTCCGGCAGAGAGATAATGAATTGTTCAAGGCCAAAGCTGCAGCAGGAGAGAGAAGTTCGAAGGGGGGCCTGCTTCTCCCCCCTCTCTTGCTCTCTCACTTCAGCAGGGAAAAGACTGAAAAATAAAAACCCTGCCACCTGTGAAAGTTTGTTGGGGTGAGAAGACCCCCATGTTGCTCGTGGAGGAGTCTACACTGCAGTAAGTTAATGCACAAAGAAGCTGAGACTTCATGAGAAGGACTGAAATGAAGCAGAGTCCTGTTGAAGATTTATGACCCTGAGAGGGATGAGGCTTACGCTGGAGCAGGAACGGCTTGGGTAAGCTTGGGATCTCAGTGAGAGATCCATGCTGCTGGTGGCTGGAAATTTGTAACCCTGAGAGAGACGAAACTTATGCCGGAGCAAGGACGGCTCGGGTGAGATGTTGGAATCCGTGTGTGGGATCCATGCTAGACCCATGTCGGAGAGGTCTATCAAGGACTGTTCTCCCGTGGGGAGAGACCTCACAGGAAAACAGGGGTGGACTCAAAAGCCATTATCCCCTGTGACTCTGTGGTGAAGATCCATGGTAGACAAGTGTCCCCTTGCAAGCCCATGGAAGACCCTTCAGGTCCTGAGTAATCCCCCAGCCTCCGGTCTTAACCCAGGAGGGGGTTAGGCCCAGCCCTGGAGGCCGACGTAGACAAGAGAGAGAAAGAAAAAGAGTTCCAGATGCGACAAAAAAAGGAGTTATCATCCTGAGATAACAGAAGAGCTTTGGAGTGCTGCAGAGTTATTGAAAGACCTGGACCTCTGAGAATGGAGAAAGAGACTGCTTTTCCTCCTTGGACTGATATAAAGGGGGGAGAAGTATTTCTGTAAATATATAGTACTTTTTACATAATTAGAATTGTTGTAAATATAGTTCTTTAGTTTTTGTCTTATTAGTAATAAATGTTAATATTATTTTTCCCCAATCAAGTCTCTTTTGTCTGCATAAACCTTCTCTCAACTAATAGTAATTGTGTGGGGGGTGAGAGCAAATTGACCCAGAGCAAAACCACGACAACATGAAAGGGGAAAGACATCAGCAAGTGAATTGTGACCTCACCTTTAAGTTGGAAGCCCATGTATGTGAACTGAGAGGTAAGAGAGCTCTTAAGAAGGCGCCAGCCAAGAAGGCTGTCACTGTAGTTGCTGTAGAGACAGAAGGCGGCAATCAGTGATCTCCAAACATAGATCCCTTGATCCTGGTGAGGGGACTTCTGGGCTGGCACTGCAAGGGTCAGATAGTGAATACTCTGACCAGGAATGGGAATAGAGGGTCCCTGTCTTTGGCCAGGAGGAGGAAAGAGATGACTGGGCATACTGGACTGATGAGATTCAATGGCCTGGCACACCAGATCCACAGAAGTATGAAGGTTTAGTAGATACTGGTGCACACTGATGCCATCAAGGCATGGGAATGCAGAACCTATTGGATTGACAGGGGCATGCCAGGAGTTGCCTGTATTAGAGGTTGAGTTTAACAGGGGACAAGTGGGAAAAGCACCCCATTGTGACTGGCCCAGAGGCCCCTTGTATCCTTGGCATTGACTGCCTCAGGAGGGGGTAATTCAAGGATCCAACTGGGTACTGATAGGTTTTTGGTGTAGCCACTGTGAATAAAGAAGATAAAAAAATTATCTACCCTGCCTGGCCTCTCCCTTCATCGTGGGATTGCTGCAAGTTGCAGAATAGCAGGTGCCAATTGCTACCAGGTCAGTGCACCAGTGGCAATATTGCACAAACTGATGGCTGCCATCCATGAGCTGATTCATCAACTGCAGAGCCAAGGAGTGATCAGCAAGACTCACTTGCCTTTTAATAGTCCTGTATTGCCAGTGCAAAAGGGTGATGGAGGGTGGAGGTTAACAGTAGACTATCGTGGCATGAACCAAGTGACACCACCGCTAAATGCTGCTGTACCGGAAATGCTGGAACTGCAATATGAACTGGAGTTGAAGGCAGCCAGGTGGTATGCTGCAACTGACATTGCCAATGCATTTTTCTCAATTACTTTGGCAGCAGAGTGCAGACCACAGTTTGCTTTCACGTGGAGGGATGTCCAATACACCTGGAATTGATTGCCCCAGGGGTGAAAACACAAACCTACCATCTGTCATGGACTAATCAAAACTGTATTGGAACAGGGTGATGCCCCTGAACATCTACAATACATCGACAACATCATTGTTAGGGGCAACAAGGCAGAAGAAGTGTTTGAGAAGGGAAAAAGAATAATTCAGATTCTTCTGAAAACTGGTTTTGCCATAAGCAAGGTCAATGGATCTGCACAGGAGATTCAGGGGATTGAAAAGAGGCAGGAAACTCTCAGCCTCTGGCAGTAACTGTTGTCAAGTGTGAGGAAGAGAGATCTTTGTAAGGATCCATGTACAGCAAGGACAGTGGAACACGATGGAACAAGGTGTCAAATGCTTCAGAGAATTAGCTGTACTGGAGAATATCTTTTCAGAAGATGAAAGATACCCTAAAAGTCCAGACGGTGTACAGTGCAAATACCAGATGTGGTTAAAATTTGCACAGCTTGTGCCAGAAATGCATTCCTGCTACTTAGCAATGTTGCAATGGAGAGAGGGAGAGGACAAGGTGGGTGCATTGGTTAGTAAACTCAGGATTTATGAGGATACTGTCACTGCCCCATTATGAGCCCATGTCTCATCTGTGGAAACAAAGGTGGCCAAAAATATCCAAAGCCTGGAAGAGAAAATTGAAGAGGGCCACCAGAAGCAAAGAGAGGAATTTAAGGAAGGAATCTTCCATATCTTGCCAGGACAAACAAGAATCTCTGCTATCAGGAACAGGCATCCCCCCTACTAAGGAGAGAGGGTACACCATCTATGGTTTTACCTCCATGAGCATGGAGAAGATATGAGAAGGTAGGATGGAAACCCCATCTCTTCCTTAGCAGCCCGGATACGTGAATTGAGAAGAGGAACAAGTACCACAATAAACTCTTCAAGGATAAATGCTGCTGCGGTCTCTCATGGGCAAGACTCCAGACGGTATAGGAGTTATGATCCTTTTGAAGGGACCACCAGGGTATATTTACAGGAAGAGAGCAATGAGTACCATGACCAGAACTAAGGGGGCCCTGCCTCTAGCCAGGTAGAGGAGAGGGACAATCGGGTCTACTGGACTGTGTGGATCTGATGGCCTGGCAAATCAGACCCACAAAGATATGAGGCTTTAGTTGACACTGGCGCACAGTATACCTTGATGCCATCGAGATATGTAGGGGCAGAATCCATCTCTATTTCTGGGGTGACAGGGGGCTCCCAACAGCTGACTGTACTGGAAGCTGAAGTAAGCTTAACCGGGAAGAAATGGCATAGACACCACATCGTGACTGAACCAGAGGCCCCATGTATCCTTGGCACAGACTACCTCAGGAGTAGGTATTTCAAAGACCGAAAAGGACATAGATGGGTTTTCGGGATTGCTACTGTGGAGACAGAAGAGATTAAACAGTTGAATTAATTGCTTGGCCTCTTGGAGAATCCTCCTTCTGTGGGACAGTTGAAGGTTGAGAACAGTAGGTGCCAATTGCCACCACAACAGTGCATCGTCGGCAATATTGAATGAACTGAGACTCTGTGATCCCCATCCATAAGATGATCTGTGAGCTGGAGACCCAAGGGGTGGTCAGCAAGATCCACTCACACTTCAACAGCCCCATTTGGCCTGTGTGTAAGTCTGATGGAGAATGGAGATTGACTGTGGACTACTGTGGCTTGAATGAAGTTACCCCACCGCTGAGTGCCGCTGTGCCAGACATGTTGGAGCTCCAGTATGAACTGGAGTCCAAGGCAGCAAAGTGGTGCCACTATTGACAGCTTGCTTTCACCTGGAGGGGTGTGCAGTACACCTTGAACCAAATGTCCCAGGAGTGGGAGCACAGTCCCACAATATGCCATGGATTGATCCAGGCTGCACTAAAGAAGGGTGAGGCTCCAGAACATCTACAGTACATTGACAACATCATCGTATGGAGGGACAAAGCAGAGGAGGTTTCTGAGAAAGGAAAGAAAATCATCCAGAGTCTCCTGAGAGCTGGTTTCACCATCAAAAAGGGTAAGGTCAAGGGATCTGCCCAAAGGATCCAGTTCCTGGGAGTGAAGTGGCAAGACAGACATCATCAGATCCCGAGAGAAGTCATTGAAGAGATCAGAGTGTCCCCACCAACCAGCAAGAAGGAAACACAGGCTTTCTCGGCGCAGTAGGCTTTTGGAGAATGTATATCCCTGAGTACAGTCAGATTGTAAGTCCTCTCTACCTTGTGACATGGAATAAAAATTATTTCCATTAGGGCCCTGAACAACAGCAAGCCTTTGAACAGATTTAACAGAAGATTACCCATGCAGTAGCCCTTTGACCAGTCAGATCCGGACAGGATGTAAAGAACGTGCTCTACACTGCAGCTGGGGAGAATGGCCCTTTCTGGAGCCTCTGGCAGAAAGTGCCTGGGGAGACACATGGACAACCGCTGGGATTTTGGAGTTGGGGATACATACAAAGGATATGAGGCCAGCTATATCCCAACTGAGAAAGAGATCATCACAAACTGCCCTGAAGGATAGAGTTTTGGACTATCCTTTAAAGAGGAAGAGGAGCAGGTGACACATGCTGAGGAGTCCCCACCATATAACCAGCTACCAGAAGATGAAAAGTGATATGCTCTCTTCACTGATGGTTCCTGTCGCATTGTAGGGACAAACCGGAAATGAAAAGCAGCCGTATGGAGTCCCACATAGAGAGTTGCAAAAGCAACCAAAGGACAAGGTGGGTCAAGTCAGGTTGCAGAGCTTAAAGGACTTCAGCTGGCTTTGAATATGGTTGAATGAGAGAAGTGGCCAAGACTCTATCTCTACACTGACTCATGGATGGTGGCCAGTGCTCTGTGGGGATGGTTAGAGTGATGGAGAAAGGCCAACTGGCAGCGCAAAGGGAAACTCATCTGGGCGGCTGAGATGTGGTGAGACATCGCTGCCAGGATAGAGAAGATGAGTGTGAAGGTCCGCCACATTGATGCTCATATACCCAGGAGTCAGGCTAATGAAGAGCATCATAACAATGAGCAGGTGGACCAAGCTGCCAGGATTAAGGCATCTCAGATAGATCATGCCCAACCAGTTACTCCAACAATATTGTCACTTAATTTGTCAGCATATAATTAAGAATTCAGAAGGTTAAAATTTTCCTGAACAGATGTCTCCAGAAATATTCACAGCCGACCTGCCTTTAATTCTCCACTCACATTCAGACACAAATGCAGGTCCTGGCTATCCTTTCCTCTCTCCTGACATTTATTGATGGTTCATTTTACAATCAGCAACATTTGTAAGCACAGATGCTAATCTAAACAGTTACAGCACTAATACAGTCAAGTTACCCTATAGGTTCACTGTGGTATTGTCCTGGTTTCAGCCAGGACAGGGTTAATTTTTGCAGTAACCAGGAGGGGGCTTGGCTAGGACCCAGAGGTTATTCTATACCAACTCACATCATTGCCAGGGGTGTGGGGAAGGGAGTCTCTTCTGAGGAGAGGGAGTTCCTTCTGGTAAGCCTGGCTGAGGGAAAGGTCAGGTATCAGGTATTGCCTATTGTCAGGGGTTTCTGTGGTGAGCAATAACATTTCTTTTCCTGTACCCTCTGTCATTAGTATCGTTGCTGTTACTGTTTGTTTTCTTATTTCATTGCTGTTTCCAGTAAATTGTTCTTATTTCAACCCATGATCTTTACCTTTTCTGCCTACAGTTCTCTCCAGCCTGGTGCAGGGGGGAGGAAGCAAGTGGCAGTGTGGTTTGGAGTTTCAGTGGGAACACTAAATTGGGGAGTACCATTCCTAAACCATGACAGGTATGTTGATCCTGACTGCACACCAGGTATCCATCAAAGCCACTCTATGACTCCTCTCTTCAGCTGGAGATGGTGGTGAATTTAACAAAAGGCTCCTAGGTCAAGATAAGGACAGGGAGAGATCACTTACTAATTACCACCACAGGCAAAACAGACTCAACCTGGGGAAACTGGTTTAGTTTATTACCAATCAAATCAGACTAGGGTAGTGAAAAATAAAACCAAATCTTAAAAACACCTTCTCCCCACCCCTTCCTTCTTCCTGGGCTCAACTTCACTCTTGATTTTCTCTACCTCTTCCCTGACAGTGGCACAGCAGGATGAGGAATGGGGGCTGCAGTCGGTTTATCACACATTGTTTCTGCTGCTGCTTCCTCCTCAGGGGAAGGACTCCTCACACTCTTCCCCTGCTCCAGTGTGGAGTCCCTCCCATGGGAGACAGTGCTTCATAAACTGCTCACCCATGGGTCCTCCATGGAGTCAGCAAACCTGCTCCAACATGGGCTCCTCTCTCATGGGTCACAGGTCCTGCCAGGAGCTTGTTCCAGTGTGGGCTCTTTATGGGGTCACAGCTGCTTTCAAGTGCATCCACTTGCTCCAGCGTGGGGTCCTCCATAGGCTGCAGGTGGATGTCTGCTCCACTATGGATCTCCATGGGTTGCAGGGGGACAGCCTACCTCACCACAGTCTTGATCATGGGCTGCAGGGGTATCTCTGCTTTCGCTCCTAGAGCACCTCCTCCTCCTCCTTCTTCACTGACCTTGTTGTCTGCAGTTGTTGCTCTCACATATTCTTACACCTCTTTTCTCTGGCTGCAATTGCTTCTGCGCTGTAACTTCTTTCCCCTTCTTAAATACATTATCTCAGAAGTACTACCACCATTGCTGATAGGCTTGGCCTTGGCCATCTTGGAGCCAGCCGGCATTGGCTCTGTCAGACGTAAGGGAAGCGTCTATCAGCTTCTCACAGAAGCCACCCATGTAGCTCCCCTGCTACCAAAACCTTGCTATGCAAGCCCACACTTTTTAAGTTACAGAGAATTTAAAATAAAAAATCATCTGCCTTTGCAGGCTCAAATGCAGAAGCTCTGTATTAACAACGGTGCAGTGATGTCCTATGCCTGGTAATTATGGTGAAATATTTTCCTCTTCTTTTTCTATTTGTGTATTTAAAGAAATTGTTGCTACTAAATATGACCTTTAAAAAGGTTTCAATGTCTGTGTATGCTGGTTTTGGTTGGGATAGAGTTAATTTTCTTCACAGTGGCTGGTATGGGGCTGTGTTTTGGATTTTTGCTGAACATAGGGTTGATAATTTAGGGCTTACACAGAGTCAAGGCCTTTTCTACTTCTCATGCCACCCTGTCAATGAGGGGGCTGGGGGTGTAAACAAAGTTGGGAAGAAGCACAGCTGGAACAGCTGACCCCAACTGACAAAAGGGATATTCCATATCACATGACATCATGCTTAGTATAAAAAGTGGGGGAAGAAGAGGTGAGAGGGGGGATGTTTTAAATGAAGGTGTTTGTCTTCTGAAGTAAAGGCTACATGTGATGGGGCCCTGCTCTCTTGGAGATGGCTGAACACCTGCCTGCCCATGGAAAGCAGTGAATTAATGCCTAGGTTTGCTTTGCTTGTGTGCACAGCTTTTGCTTTCCCTATTAAACTGACTTTATCTCAACCCACGAGTTTTATAGCTTTTTATCTTACAATTCTTTCTTCTATCTGCTGGTGGGGGAGCAGCTGCATGGGGCTTGGTTGTTGGCTAGGATTAAATCACAACTGTAACTAAACAATTCAGGAAATTTCAGCTCAGAAGCCATAGTACAACTTAAAATTTAACCTACCAGACATCAATTCTCCCCCTCTACTCTCTCCTTGTGAGACCCATCTGGAGTACTGCATCCAGGTTTGGGGCCCCCAGCACAGAGTGTTGGAGTGAGTCCAGAGGAGGGTTATGAAGATGATCCAAGGGCTGGAGCACCTCTCCTATAAAGATAGGCTGAGAAAATTGAGGCTGTTCATTCTGGAGAAGAGCAGGCTCTGGGGAGACCTCATTGTAGCCTTTCAGTACTTTATTGGGGGCTTATCATAGAATCATAGAATTAACTGGGTTGGAAGAGACCTCCAGATCATCAAGTCCAACCCTTGATCCAACCCCACTGTAATTACTAGATTATGGCACTCAGTGACACATCCAGCCTCATCTTAAAAACCTCCAGGGACGGTGAATCCACCACCTCTCTGGGCAGGCCATTCCAATGCCTGATCACTCTCCCTGTAAAGAACTTCTTTCTAATATCCAACCTAAACCTCCCCTGGCAGAGCTTAAGAACATGCCCTCTTGTCCTACTGCTGATTGCCTAGGAGAAGAGACCGACCCCCACCTGGCTACAACCTCCTCTCAGGTAGTTGTAGAGAGTGATGAGGTCACCCCTGAGCCTCCTCCAGGCTAAACAACCCCAGCTCCCTCAGCCTCTCCTCACAGCACTTGTGCTCAAGTCCCTTCACCAGCCTCGTTGCTCTTCTCCGGACCTGCTCCAGCCCCTCAATGTCTTTCCTGAACTGAGGGGCCCAGAACTGAACACAATACTCAAGGTGTGGCCTCACCAGTGCTGAGTACAGGGAAAGAATTACTTCCCTGCTCCTACTGGCCACACTGTTCTTGATGCAGACCAGGATGCCATTGGCCTTCTTGGCCACCTGGGCACACTGCTGGCTCATGTTCAGCCTCCTGCCAATCAGCACCCCCAGATCCCTTTCGACCTGGCTGCTCTTCAGCCACTCTGTGCCCAACCTGTAGTGCTGCATGGGGTTGTTGTTGCCAAAGTGCAGGACCCAGCACTTGACCTTGTTGAACTTCATCCTATTGGAATCAGCCCAACTCTCCAGCCTATCCAGGTCCCTCTACAGAGCCCTCCTGCCTTCCAGCAGGTCGACACTCCCTCCCAACTTGGTGTCATCTGCAAATTTGCTAATGATGAACTCAATCCCCTCATCTAAATCATCGATAAAGATATTAAACAGGACTGGGCCCAGCACTGATCCCTGGGGAGCACCACTGGTGACCGGCTGCCAGTTGGATGCAGCCCCAATCCCTACCACTCTCTGGGCCTGGCCCTCTGGCCAGTTCTTAACCCAGCACAGAGTGCCCCTGTCCAAGCCGTGGGCTGCCAGCTTTTCCAGGAGTATATTATGGGAGACAGTGTCAAAGGCTTTGCTGAAGTCCAGATAGACCACATCCACAGCCTTCCCCTCATCCACCAGGTGGGTCACCTGATCATCAAAGGAGATCAGGTTGGTCAGACAGGACTTGCCCCTCCTAAACCTGTGCTGGCTGGGTCTGATCCCTTGTCCATCCTGTAGCTGCTGTGTGACTGCACTCAGGATGATCTGCTCCATAACCTTGCCAGGCACTGAGGTCAGGCTGACGGGCCTGGAGTTTCCCGGCTCCTCCTTGCAGCCCTTTTTGTAGATCAGTGTGACATTTGCCAACTTCCAATCATCTGGGACCTCCCCAGAGAGTCAGGACTGTTGGTAAATGATGGAGAGAGGTTTGGTAAGCTCTTCTGCCAGCTCCCTCCACCCTAGGATGGATCCCGTCTGGTCCTATGGACTTGTGTGGATCCAGGTGGCTCAGTAAGTCACTATTTCCTCCTGGAACACAGGGGGGCTATTTGGCTTCCTGTCCCTGTCTACCAGCTCCAGAGGCCAGTTGTCCTGAGGGCCACCTGTCCTACTGGTGAATACTGAGGCAAAGTAGGTGTTAAGTACCTCAGCCTTCTCCTCATCCCTGTTAACTATGTTCCCCCCAAGTCCAACAAGGAATGGAGGTTTTCCTTGCACCTCCTTTTGTTATTAATGTATTTATAGAAGGACTTTTTGTTATCCCTAACAGAAGCAGCCAAATTGACTTCGAATTGTGCTTTTGTCTCTCTAATTTTCTTTCAGCATGACCTAGTTATACTTCTAAACTCATCCTGAGTAGCCAGACCTATTTTCCATAGTCTGTAAGCTCTCTTTTTATTCCTGATTTCCTTCAGAATCTCCCTGTTCAACCAAGCTGGTCGTCTACCCCACTGGCTTGCCTTTTGGCACGCTGGTACGGCCTGTTCCTGTGCACTCAAGACTTCCTTCTTGAAGCATGTCCATCCCTCCTGTATCCCTTTGTTTTCAAGGGGTTTTTCCCAGGGTATGCTCTGGACCAGTCTTCTGAAAAGGCCGAAATCTGCCCTCCGGAAGTCCAGCATAGAGGTTTTATTGGTGGCCTTCCTTGTTTCTCTGTGTATTGCAAACTCTTATTATTTCATGGTCACTGTGCCCCAGGCGGCCTACGACCACTACATCTCCCACCAGGCCCTTTCTGTTTGTAAACGACAAGTCTAGTGTGGCCCCACCCCTGGTAGGTTCATTTACCAGCTGGAACAGGAAATTACCCTCTATACACTCCAGGAATCTTTTAAACTGCCTCTTTTCTGCCATGTTGAGCTCCCAGCAGACATCTGGCAGGTTGAAGTTGTCCACAAGAACAGGGGCTGGTGATTTTGAGACATCTGCCAGCTGCTTGTAGAATAATTCATCCCCTTCATCATCCTGGTTGGGAGGTCTATAACAGACTCCCACCAGGATATCAGCCTTGTTGGCCTTCCCCCTGATTCTGGTCCACAGGCACTCAATCTTATCATTGGTGACCTCAAGTTCTACAGAGTCAAGAGACTCTCTAACATATAGAGCCACCCCTCCACCTCTCCTACCCTGCCTATCCTTTCTGAAGAGCTTGTAGGCGTCCATGGCAGCACTCCAGTCACGCGAGTAATCCTACCATGTTTCCGTGATGGCAACTACATCATAGCTTTCCTGCTGCACGATGGCATCCAGCTCCTCCTGTTTGTTGCATGCATTAGTGTACATGCACTTCAGCTGGGCTGCTGATTTTACTCTTAACTGGGGCTTTTCATCCCTGGGCTCCTCTTTGGAGAGCCTGGATTCAATCCCTTCCCCCTTTAAACCTAGTTTAAAGCCCTCTTGATGAGCTCCACTAACTTATGGTTTACAGTCCTTTTGCCCTTCCTAGATACATAAAACCCATCTGATTTAAGAAGACTGGGTACTTTGGACTTTGCCCCATGGTCAAAAAACCCAAAATTTTGATGGTGGCACCAATCCTTTAGCTACCTATTGATAAGGTAGACTTTCCTACTCTTCTCATTCATCTCCTCATTCGTTCTAGCAAGTACAGGAACTGAGGCAAATACTACCTGTGCGCCTGTCCCATGAACTGATCTACCCGGTGCCTTGAAATCCTTTTTGATTGCCCTGGCACTTCTTCTATTAATATCATCACTGCCAGCCTGGATTACCAACAGTGGATAGTAATCTGAGGCCTGAATTAGCTCAGGATGTCTCCTACCAAAGTCCCTCACCCTGGCTTCGGGAAGTCAGCAAACCTCCTTGTGGGATGGGTCTGGTCAACAAATAGGGCCCTCAGTTCCCCTCAAAAGGGAGTCACCTACCAAAACTACCCTTCTTTTTTTCCTTATAGCTGTAGTTGGGAGCTGTAGATGGGAGCCCCTGGTGGTCTAGTGGTTAAGGGCGCGGCGCTGTCACTGCCGAGGCCCGGGTTCGATTCCCGGTTAGGACACTCCCCGGGCAGATGGAGCTCGTTAGCCCTGTAAGGCAATCCATCTACGTCCTGAGGACCTTGCTGCCACCGTCCAAGCTCGCTTGGCCCCGGCAGATGAACCTTAGGATTAAAGGGTGGGCTCAGTTCTGCGCACACTGTGTCTCACCTAAAAAAATCCAATGCGCAGGCTGGAAGGTGTAAAGACCTTCCCCAGTTCTTCGTTCGCAAAGACTGGCCATTACAAAAATAGCTGTAGTTGTAACCTGTCTGGTAGACAGGGTGCAACTTGCAGACACATCTTCCTCTTGCCTGACTTCTACTTGACATTCTGAGTCTAGGGCCTTTTATCTGTTGTTCAAGGGCACCCAGGGAGGTGATGGGGGTCGAGAGGGTGTTCTTTTACCTCTCTGAACAGGGACCTGTTTCCATTCCCCCCCATCCACTCCGTTTGCTCCATCTGCCTGACGGCAGGAGGGAAAGGGCATCCCTGTCTCCTGCTGGACTTCCTTGGGGGTGAAAAGGGTGTGACTCCACCAGTCTATTTCCCTTTCACTTTCCCTAATGCTTCTCAGCCTCTCTACCTCTTCCTTGAGCTCTGCTACCGTGCACAGCAAATCATTTACCTGCTCGCCTCGCACACAGGTGCCTCTCGCACTGTCCTCTGTTACTGATGCCAGGCTCTAACAGTTTGCGCAGCCAGACCCCTGAATGGCTACATCCTTCTTGGAAGGTTCTGTCTGTGTCAACGCACTCCTAGTAGTAACAGTAGCAACGGAGACGTTTATATAGCCCTCTCTAGCACCTGCTAATGAGCCTGTCCTGCCTCTCTATCACCTGAGTCGGTTCCTGAGGAGCAGCCAAGTCCAGGCAGGAATCGCCAAGCCCAGGCAGTTCTTATCTCTACTCCATAATTTTCTGGGTTTTTTTCCCCCCTCAACTCAGAGAAGAACAAAAGGGGAGAGGAGAGGGGAAAGCGGTTTTCAGTAAGTGTTTAAAATCTGGCCAGAGTCAAAACCATGACAGAAAGGATGTCCAAGAGTTTCCTATTACTCTTTTTTTTATTTACACAATAGACAAGTATCATTCCTAAGAACCAAGACACTCCAATGGACTGGGCCTTTCTGATCATCTGACACACATGCAGGCTGCTCTGATGTGCAATCCAAACACTTCCCTGAGAATTTTGTAAAGTAGAGCATCACTATGTTGCCTGTCAGTGTAAAGAAATCCGCAGGCTGAAATATGTTGCTGCCTGCTCTGCATTCCTGATCAGTGTGGATTGCCGATGCTGGGAAGACTTTACGAGGGAGGTACTGCAGAAGAAAAGACCAACAAATTTCCCTCCTGCTGTTACACATGTGTGCACATACACACAGTTTGCATACAATCAGAACAACAAGAAAAATGTCCATCTTTCCCATTTTGGACCTGGTTAAAACATTCTATAAAGTAACAGGAGGATATTCTAATCTTAACTTTGTGCTGTTATGAGTATATATGTAATGGTTTAACCCCAACTGGCAACTAAGTACCATGCAGCCACTCACTCACTTCCCCCTCCCACCTCCCACAGAAGAATCAGAAAGCAAAAAGAAACTTTGTAGGTTGATGTAAGAATGGCTTTGTAATTGAAACCAAATAAAATATTATAATAACAATAATAATAATAGTAATGAAAAGGAGAGAGGGAGAGGAATAAAACTCAAGAGAAATAAGTTGCTCACCACCTGCTGACCAATGCTCAGCCAGTCCCCAAGCAGTGCTAAGCCCCTCCCAGCCAATTGCCCCAGTTTATATACTGGGCATGACATTCTATGGTGTGGAATATCCTTTGGCCAGTTCAGGTCAGCTGTCCTGGCCATGCTCCCTCCCAGCTTCTTGTGCAGCTCCTCACTGGCAGAGCATGAGACACTGAAAAGCCCTTCACTGAGGGTAAGCACTGCTCAGCAACAACCAAAGCATCAGTGTGTTATAAGCATTATTCTCATACTGAATCTAAAACACAGCACTGTGCCAGCTACTGAGAAGAAAATTAATTCTATCTCAGCTGAAACTAGGACATTATGCAAAGTGTCTTTTTTTAAGCAGTAAACTGATACTTTTTTAATTTTTTAACTTTTGTAGATTATAGAAGTAGTTGTGTAGTAAATGTAGATTTTAATGTAGCAGCATTCTCTCTTACCCTTAACATAGCAGTTTACACATACCCAACCCTATTATCCCATTTCATATCAATCCCTCTAAATTCCATTAGCATGTTTAGACTTCTTTTCAAGGAAGAAATGTAGAAAAACACCTCTGTTTAAGAAATCCAGCACCCTAGGCCTGCATCAGGAGATATCATGCAGACACAGCAAGTTTCAAGCCCAGAGCTTTGGAGGAACGCCAAGGGCTGTACGGGCTGTGAAGAAGATGAAGATGAGGAAGAAGGGGTCCCAAATGCCCCCAGAACCAATTCCCGAGGGAGGTGTGTTGGGTGGCAGAACTGGGCAGAACCAGGAGGTGGATAGATCTGGGATTGAATGGACCTTATTATAAAATCATAGAACCACTATCTTGGTGGGTGCATGTTGTGTGTATTCCCCTGGGCCTGAAGCCTCATTAAAGGACCAGCTCTTTTTATCGTATACACTAAATTGGCCTGGAGTCTTTTTCTCCACAGTCTTTTTAGGCAATAAAAGCATTCAAACAACATATCAATACCTCTGAAGATAAGGCAGTTCTGACACTACCAGTGAGGAAAGGCTGTCACAACTATTGAAATCCATGAAGCATATGATGGTGAGTGGAGCCTTTTCTCAAATGAATCAAGGCAGATTCAGAACAACAACAACAACAAAAAAAAAAAAACCCTACAACCCCCTCCCCCAGAAACTAATAAACAAAAAAATTCTATTTCTTCCACCATAAGCATATTTAACAAATGCAACCTCCTTGTAGTCCATATGAAGAGAAATTTGAATACCAAAATCATGAAGCAGAATCATAATTCTTCTAGGAAAAATCAATTTTTTTAATTCATTTATGTAAAATTAATTAATTAGAAAATAGAACTGTTACATTCCAGTTTTGCAAATTTAATATATTTTTCAAGTATTCTTGTGAGAGATAAAACTGGTTCAGAAAAGGAGATCTTATTTTCTTTTCAAGAGTAAGAATGTTGCAGTCCACACATTGAGCTTTGAAAGGGGATATTTGCTTTTTGCATGAAAGGACAATGAAAATTCCAAACTTTCTAAAACATGAAAAACAAAAGATGGTTGAATCAGGACAATATTTCATTTCTGGAAAAAGCTAAACAGAAAAAATAAATTGTCCAGAATATTAAGAGAATTAACCTTTATCTTTTCAGTCTTCCTTTCAAATAAATGAACACTGGAAAGTCCACAAGAATTATTTCTATTTCAGGTGAGTTTTAGGAATTTTGTTTTTAATCTAGCTGTCCCTGCAACCTTATTGTTAAGCATGTTTGGACAGGGAATTTTTATATGAACTAATTTTTAGAGTCAAACATACAAAGTTTTTCTGAGGACACTGGCAGGATTTATTGCTGTAATGAAATGGTAAGAGAAGGAGTAATTTCTTTTAAGATTTTCTACAATCTGACCAGCTCAAAACAAATAATACTTGTAATTATTCTTTCAGAGTTAATATTGAAATCAGAAGTAAAACTTACTGAAACAAACTACCAAACTTTAATTTTTTCTTAATTATCTGTTAAGCCTTAATAAAAAGAACAAAATTTCTTTGGATTCTGAGCTTCTGGTCTGGACATCTCTGATAAGAAAATCCCTTTCATAAATAACAGTAATAAGGGAAGCTTCCTCTGCTTTCAAGGGTAATGAAGAGAGAAAGTAACTGTAATCTAACCAAGAACCTATGCCTGCAACCTCTCATGAAGTTTGTTTTGCTTTTTCCTCTGGATTCCAAAGGCCCTAATCACCCCAGCACTGACCCACACTACCACTACTCCAGAGGGTGGAGAAAAAAGCTTCCAAGACAACAAAGGCAGCTTGCTAGTACTTGCGGCACTACAGAGTATTATTTATACTCACAATTAAACAAAAATCATCATCACTGGTGTGGTGTGGGAATATGTATTTCTCCCTTTATTATGGATTGCACAGGGCTGACTATTTTAATGCACCATGGAAGACAATTATTTAAGAGATTAAAAGTATACAAAGAAAAGCAGAGTATGCTAGGCATCCATACTCCATAAAGAAACTATTTTCCTTCTTTAATCAAAAGCAGTTCTTCAGTCATAGAACAGCTAGTGAAATGTACCAAATTTTAACCTTTTAAGTAGAGGAATAGAATGGAAGAAGGGTGAAGAAAGGATATATTAGAAAAATTAAGCCTTCAGGAAATCAGAAATTATTTGAAGCATAGTATTTAACAGTTGTTTAAAAAATGCATAACTAGGATTGGAATCATTATCCTGATTAAGAGCAGGAGCACATTGTTTATGTGTAAGTAAATACAGTCTGACAGCAATTTGTATGATCTATCAGAAAGAATCAACTGCAATTTTAATATGCATTATTTGTATTCTACATAATAGTCTATTTGATCTTTAAAGCCACTTCAGTGATAACACATTTATTTTCTTATACAGTGTACCTAGGCGAAGCACAGCATATTGCAGTTTGATGCTTCCCAAATCATATCACTCAACTTTTTAAATATTACTGTCATCGGGCTACTAGGCTTTGTTTACCAAAACAGCAGCTGTGCACACATTTCTACAGCAGCTGTAGTCAAAAATTTTAAGTAATACCATTTGGTGAAGTTACAATTCACTTAAAAAACAAAGAAAAAAAAAAACAAACAAGAAAATCTCCCCCCTCAAAAAAAGACCTAAAACCATTTCATCAAATCACTTACCATTGTATCTAGAAAAACTAAATATATGTAGCTTTGTGTTTTACTTTCTTTCACTAGCACTGACACAGGTACAGCATCTGGCCAAGTTTTAGCCTGAGCTGACATGAATGCTTTATACAAGACTTCAGGACATCAGAGCAGTTTCCCCTTGCTAGCAATCAAAACAAAAAGATTTTAAGAAACAAAACATATATACTTTTGTTTCATAAGCAATCAAAAAAACCCATCACAGAACAAATTATGTGAGAAGATTGCCCAATAAAAATGGAAGTCAACAAGTCTATTAAAGTAAAATACCTTCATGAATGGATCCTGAAGTGTCAGAAAAATTACCATTACAGGTTCTTTATGAACCATCTACCAGACCAAAAAGATAAACTCGCATGGTAAATATTTTCTCCTCTTCCTGTTTTGTATAAATCAGCTTTTAGAATGCTTATTGGGTTTGTGTGGCCATGTTTTGCTAGCAGGGGGGATATAGGAGTGGCTTCTGTGAGAAGCTGCTAGAAGTCTCCTTCATGTCTGGCAGAGCCAATGCCAGCCAGCTACAGGATGGACATGCCACTGGCCAAGGCTGGGACAATCAGAAATGGTGGTAACACCTCTGTGATAACATATTTAAGAAGGAAAAAAGTTATTGTGCAGATGTAATTGCAGCCAGAGAAGAGCAGGAGACAGAATATATGAGAGAAACAACTCTGCAGACACCAAGGTCAGGGGAAAAGGAGGGGGAAAAGGTGCTCCAGGTGCTGGAGCTGAGATTCCCCTGCAGCCCATGGTGAAGACCATGGTGAAACAGCTCTTTCCTTGCAGCCCTTGGAGATCAACAGGGATGCAGAGATCCACCTGGAGCCCATGGAGGAGACCCACCCCAGAGCAGGTGGATGCCTGAAGAGAAGGCTGTGAAGCCATAGGAAGCCTATGCAGGTGTAGCCACCTGGCAGGAACCTGCAGACAAGTGGAGAGAGCATGGAGAACCATGCTGGAGCAGGTTTCCTGGTAGGATTTGTGACCCTGTGGGGAACCCACACTGGAGCAGGCTGTGCCTGAAGGACTGCACCCTGTGGAATAGAACCCACTCTGGAGCAGTTCCTGGAGAACTGTTGCCTGTGGGTTGGACTACTGTCAGAGAAGTTTGTGGAGGACTGTCTCCTGTGGAACAGAACCCACTCTGGAGCAGGGGAACTACTCTTCTCCCTGAGCAGCAGCAGTAAAAACGTGTGATGAACTGACTGTAACCCCCATTCCCAGTCTCCCTGAACCGCTGAGGGGAAGGAGGTAGAGCCTGGAAAGGAGGGAGGGATGGGGGGAAGGTGTTTTCACAATTTATTTTACTTCTCATTATCCTTTTCTCATTTTGTTAGTAATAAATTCAATTAATATCCCCGAGTTGAGTCAGTTTTGCCTGTGATGTTATTTGGTGAGTGACCTCTCCTGGTCCTTATCTAAACTCATGAACCTTTTGTTATATTACCCCTCCCCTGTCCACTTGTGGAGGGGAGTGATAGAGTGGCTTTGATGGGTGCCTGGCATCCACCCAGGGTCAACCCACTACAGAAGGTTATATAAAAATAAAAGCTAAGGAGACACATATTTCATCACATACTGCATATTTCATCCCTAAGATAAAATAAGCCCTAATATAAAAGATTCAAGGAAACAAATATTAATGAAAAGGAATACCAGGATCCTGCTATTATATGATACTGTTTAGCTGCTGAATATTTGACAATGACCACTGCTGTCTCCTTCCATCTAGTTTGGAATCTTATGGAAAGATTGTGGTTTCTCTAAAGAAAACCAGTACAGGTTATATAGCAGAACAGGCCAGGAAAATCTCTGAAAAGATAACTAGTGGCAAAAATAGTGAACAATTAAAGAGCTTACAAATTTCAAGTTTGAACAAAATTCAGGAATTGGATATTCCTTTTTTTCAATGTGGATAAATAAGCACTGAGCAAGAAAAAAAAAATAGGTGTCTTGGTTTAATGCCAATATGTTTCAGGAGGTGGGACCTCTGAGAAGGTAAAACTCTCCTTCTCTTTTGTTTATATCCCTCCTCCAAATTACAATTTTTTTAAATTATGAGGTGTCTGAATGAAGTAGGAAAAATTATAAAAATTTTACTGGAAAATGGAGAACAAAACAGAACAAACAAACCCAAACAATAGCAGAAAAAATATCACCTAAACCACCCTCTCCCCTCTCGATTAAAACAAGAAGAACCAGGAGAAAAGTATTTCACTCGGAGTCCTATGTCGCCAAGATGACAGTGCGGGTCCTGATGGAGGTCACGAGACCATGATGTAGATGGAGCAGTGCTTGGGCGCCACATACCATTCACAAAGGGAAAAAACTTCCAAGTCCCTTTGCCACAGCTGCAGCAGCAACCAGCAGATGTGCCGGCAACCACACAGGAGCTGTGGTGACTGGAAGTCCTGGAAAGCACTTGATGCAGGAGCCATGGCAAGCAAGCACCGAGGGTGGTCCTGCTGCAAAAAAAATTCGTGGGAAAGCAGCGAGAGAATGGTGAGAGAAGCCTAGTGGTGATATTGTCTTGGTACCCGCTCTCGGAACAAGAGAGCCTATCCAGAAATGGCTGGGGTTTTTTTATCCTCTCTACCCTGCATTCTCATAGTATTTTACTTCTGGGGCCCTCTTCCCTTCTCAGTGTGGCCTGGCAGGGCAGGGGCAGTTACCCCACACTTCCCAAACTATGTGATGATATGAAAACATTCAACAAAAAACCTTCCTAATTTAACTAAAAGTAAAACATTATCAACCCCTAATTTTTTATACCATCACATTATATTGTATTTAATCTTTCCAACTATACACATACATATATATACATATTCCAATTATATACACATTTACAAATATTCACATACAGGTACAGTGTTGCGGACAGATTACCCAAAAATTCGGTCCCCTTGGGGTATACATCATGTTTCCCCATCTTTCTGCAGTACCCACCAAGTGCAACCTGGTCCTTGAGCAAAAACAATACCCTGAATGGGTTTTCCTTTGCTTGAGGCAGGACTAATCCAAACTGTTTTCTCTAGCATACCTCTCAGGTGAACTACGGGGACTTTATCTCCATCTATGGTGTGAACTGGTTCTGATTGGGCAGGGTTGGTTCAGTTGACAGAGTCTCTAGTGTTGACTAACCAAGTAACCTTTGCTAAATACTGATCCTAATGCTTGAAAATCCCCCTGCTCAATGCCTTCAAAGTAGTTTTCAACAGCCCATTACACCATTCAATCTTCCCAGAGGCTGGTCCATGTTAGGGGATATGATATATTCACTCAATATGATACGCTTTAGCCCAAGTGGTAACTAGGCTATTCTTGAAATGAGTCCCATTATCTGACTCAATTAACTCTGGGGTGACATTTCACCACAGGACTTGCTTTTCAAGGCCCAGGATGGTGTTCCAGGCAGTGGTGTGAGGCACAGAGTATGTTTCCAGACATCCAGTGGTTGCTTCAACCACAATGAGTACATAGCACTTACCTTGGCGAGTTTGAGGCAGTGTGATGTAGTTGATCTGCTAGGCCTCTCCATATCTATACTTACTCATCCACCATATCACAGGGGCTTTACTCTCTTAGCCTGCTTGATTGCAAAGCATGTCTCACAATCATGCATGACCTGGGAGATAATGTCCATGGTTAAATCCACCCCTTGGTCTCATGCCCATCTGTAGGTGGCATCTCTCCGCTGATGACCTGAGGCATCATGTATCATGGGACCATCAAGCTAGGAACAACTCTTCCTTCTGCCAATCAAGGCCTAACTGTGACACTTTGATGTGGGAAACTTGGTCTGCCTGTTCGTTATTACAATGTTCTTCATTTGCTCAGCTTTTGGACGTATGTCTCTACATGGCGGACTCTCATGATCAGCTTTTCTACCCAGGCAGCGATGTCTTGCCACATTTCGAAAGCCCAGATGTGTTTCCCTTTACCTTTCCAATTGGCCTTCTTCCATCTGTCCAACCACCCCCACAGAGTGTTGGCCACCATCTACGAGTCAGTGTAGAGGTAAAGTCTTGGCCATTTCTCTTGTTTGGCAATTTCTAAAGCCAACTGGACAGCTCTCAGCTCTGCAACTTGACTTGATCCAACTTGTCCTTCTGTGGCTTCTGCAACTCGCCATGTGGGGCTCCATACAGCTGCTTTCCATTTCCAGTTTGTCCCTACACAATGTGACAGGAACCATCAGTGAAAAGAGCGTAATTCTTTTCGTCCTCTGGTAGTTGGTTGTATGGTGAGCCTTCCTCAGCATGTACCACCTGTTCTTCTTCCTTTTCATCTGCCAGGCAAAAATTCTCACCTTCAGGCCAATTTGTGATTATCTACAAGATCCCAGGGAGATTGGGGTTCTCTATTTGAGTGTGCTGTGTTATCAAGGCAATCCACTTACTCCATGTAGTGTCAGTGGCATGATGCATGGAGGGAACCTTTCCTTTGAACATCCAGCCCAGCACTGGTAGTCAGGGTGCCAGGAGAAACTGTGCGTCCATGCCAATCACTTCTGAGGCAGTTTGAACTCCTTCATAGGCTGCTAGAATATCCTTCTCTGTTGGAGTGCAGTTGGTCTCAGACTCTCTGTAGCTTTGGCTCCAGAATCCAAGTGGTCATCCTCGAATCTCCACAGGCACCTTCTGCCAGAGGCTCCAAGAAGGACCATTTTCCCCGTCTGCAGAGTAGAGCACATTCTTCACCTCTGGTCCTGTCCTGACTGGCCCAAGGACTACAGTGTGAGCAATCTCCTGTTTGATCTGTTCAAAGATTTACTGCTGTTTGGGGCCTCACTGGAAATAGTTCTTGTGTGTTACAAAGTAAAGAAGACTTACGATCTGTCTGTATTCTGGGATGTGCATCCTCCAGAAACCTACGGCACCCAGGAAAACTTGTGTTTCCTTCTTGCTGGTTGGTGGGGATATTGCTGTTATCTTGCAGATGACTTCTGTTGGGATCTGACAACATCCATCTTGCCACTTCACCCCCAGGAACTGATTTTTTCAGGCAGGTCCCTTGACCTTACTCCATTTGATGGCAAATCTGGCTTTTCAGGGGAATTTGGATGATCTCTTCTTTCTCAAAAGCTTATTCCTCCATTCGAAGATGTCATTGATGTACTGTAGATATTCTGGAGCCTCACCCTTCTCTAGAGCAGCCTGGATCAGTTCGTGACATGGTGGGACTGTGTTTCCATCCCTAGGGCAGTCGGTTCCAGGTGTACTGCATGCCCCTTCAGGTGAAAGCAAACTGCGACCTGCACTCTGCTGCCAAGGGGATGGAAAAAAATGCATTTGCAATGTCAGTGGTGGCACCACTTCACTGCCTTAAGAATTCCAGTTCATACTGAAGCTCCGACATGTCTGGCACAGCAGCACTCAGAGGTGGGTAACTTCATTCAAGCCACGATAGTCCACAGTCAATCTCCATTCTTCATTGGGCATACGCATGGACCAAACAGGGCTGTTGAAGGGTGAGTGAATCTTGCTGACCACTCCTTGGTTCTCCAGCTCACGGATCATCTTATGTATGGGGATCAATGAGTCTTGGTTCAGGCAGGATTGCCAATGATGCACTGTTGGGGTGGCAATTGGCACCTGCTGTTGTTCAACCTTTAACAGTCCCACAGCAGAAGGTTTCTCTGAGAGGCCAGGCAACACATTCAACTGTTTAATCCCATCTGTCTCTACAGCATCTATTCCAAAAGCCCATCTATGTCCTTTTGGATCTTTGAAATACCCATTCTTTAGGTAATTGATACTAAGGATATATGGGGCATCTGGACCAGTCACAATGGGGTGTCTCTGCCACTCCTTCCCCGTCAAGCTCACTTCAGCTTCCAATGCCATCAGCTCTTGAGGCCCTCCTATCACTCCAGCTGTGGTGGGTTGACCTTGGCTGGATGTCAGGTGCCCACCCAGCCACTCTATCACTCCCCTTCTAAGTTGGACAGGGGAAAGAGTAAAATGGGGAAAAAAACCCCCAACTTGTGGGTTGGGATAAGGCAGGTTATTTAAAGAAAAAAAAAAAAAGTAAAGCGAAGCTTGTGTGTGCAGAAGGGAAAGATAGCACAGTTTATTCTCTACTTCCCATGAGCAGCAACGGTCAGCCACTCGCGAGAAGCAGAGCTGCAGCACATGCGACGGCCTCTCAGCAGGCAGCCACTAGACAACGAATGCTCCCCCCTCCTGCTCTTTGCCTTAGCCTCTATATCTGGGCTGACATCATATGGTATGGAATATCCCCTTGGTCATTGTGGGTCATCTGGCCTACTTGGGTCCCCTCTCAGGATCTCGCCCTCAATTGAAGAAGAAATGTTACAGTGCTGTGCTCAGCAGTAGCCAAAACATGGGTGTGTTATCAACACTCCTCTAGCTACCAATGCAGAGCACGGCACCATGAGGGCTACTTTGGGGAAATAAATTCTGGCTCAGCCAGACCCACCACACCAGCAATTGAAATAGACTCCACCCCCACATGCCCTGATGGCATTAGAATGTATTGTGCACCACAGTAAACCAAAGCTTGGTATTCTTGTGGATCTGATGTGCCAGGCCATCAGATTCAAATGGTCCAATAGACACAGTTATCCCGTGCCTCTACCTGGATAGAGGCAGGGCCCCTTTAATGCTGGTTTTGGAAATCCCTGCTTTCTTCCTGTTGGTACATATGGGAGGTCCCTTGCAAGGAATCAGATGTTATCATCCCTCCGACTCTGTCAAGGTGCTTGCCCACAGGAGACTGGGGCTACATCCATCCTCATGGAATTGCCTCTGATAATTTTTCAACCCCTGTACCTGCGCTGATACAGCAGAGGTGGGTTTTCCATCTCATTTCCTCATGTCTTCCTCATGTTCATGTAGAAAAAACTTGTGGTGTACCCCCTCTCCCTAGACAGGGGACTCCTGTTCCATATAGCAAGAGCTCCAGTTTGCACTGGCGAGACATGGGCAATGCTCTCTTTAAACTCCTCTCTGAGTTTTTTGTGGTCATTTTTTAATTCCTCAGTTAGTGCCTGGAGGTCCTCAACCAACTTCTCTACAGATATGGGCCTGTAATGGGGCATGGACAATCTTGCTATATGTAGTGAGTTTACTCATCATAGTGCCCACTGTTTCTTGGCTTTTCTTCCAGTGCATTATTGCCATGAAATTAGCATATACAGGTGGCCCTGCGCATCTGAGGTTCCACCACATCTGTAATGTACACTTGACCTTGCTGGGGTCACTATTAGATTGCCTGCCCCTTGCAAAAAGTACCTCTAACAGTGCCATTTCCCTCAGGTGTCTGATCCCTTGTTCCATGGTCTTCGAGGTGCAAAGATGATGCCCCTGCAGGTCATCCCTGTAAACAAACCTCTCTCTTACACTTGTTAAAAGCTGTGTCCAGAGATGAAGGGGTTCTGATTCGCTTATGAACCCTTGGTGAATACTCACAACCTGGGACAGAGATCCTAAAAACCTCACTTTGATACTGTTAAGCTGCGCACCTTCACCAATAAGATCTCAGACTCAGATCAACCAGGTCAAAATGGGTTCATCCGGTCATTGAGTGATGTCTTTCCCCAAATTACAAAGATTATCAAATTAAAGAGATTAATTGATTATTTCTGACTTTAGGTCTGCTGTTTGTGCTACCTGTCATAATCTATTGGGCCATCTGATTTGGTCTTATCCTCTTTTAGATAGGGGAAACTTCTATTGCCTTGGGTTGTCCTTCTGGTTTTGCTACACTCTGAGTTGCTATGCTGTCAGGTGTTTTGTTCTCTTTCTTTTCCTCCTGGAGGTGCTGCACCATACTGAGAAGCTTTTGGTAGGCAGTGGCCAGGGCTCCATCTGTAACCACAAGCTGCCCCTCCATAGATCTACCACATCACTTTTTCCTCACTGATCTCATCACTTTGAATGGGTCCTGCAGTTGTTCAAGGGTGAACTTCCAGGTCATTGGAGCAGAAACATTCTCCAAGAACTTAAAAATGTCCTCCCACAACACATGCCACTTGAAACTATCCACTCCTGGGGTGGGCTTCTGGACACCTTCCTGAGAGGTCTTGGTTCTAGCTTTATACATAAGATAGACCATAATGATGTAAATGTTCAGACATACCACAAAGAGTAAGGTATCTCTAGCATCTAGAGGGAATTTAAACTCTTCAGAAACTATTGTAGCAGACCTGAAGGAGAAATGGGTGAAAGACTGGGGAAAAAAAATGTTCCCCTGCACTTCTCCCCCAGGCTGGGTGCCATTATTGCTAAACCCCCAGGGGTAACTGCCTAGGTTAGGGTAGGAAAAAAACCCTCAAAACACATTCAAAATGAGACTTTTAGGAATTTGTCATGGTTTTGCTTGTTCTTGGAAACTAAGAAGGAATTTTCCCTTCCCCCTGCCCACTGTGTGAAGGGGATGTTGAATGGGCAGATTGACTGTGATCTTGTCTTTGGGGAGGGATGAGGAGTTCTTCTTTACTTTTTTTCCTCCTCTCCTGGAAAACAGCAATGACTCCGTTGTTGCCTGAGCTGGGATGGGGTCTGGGTGGCAGGAGCTCCGAGGTGGCTTTGTTCTCAGCCTGGCTGCCAGTTGGGAATTTGCTTGGATTTTCACCGGAGAGGAACTGTTCTGGAGGTCTCCCCTCCTCTGTTTTGTTTTTTTTTTTTTTGGCAGCAGTTTTTATGCACATCAAAGGAGAGAGGAAGTCACACCACATGACTCAGACATCAGGACAGAGTGAGTTCCCATTGGGGAGGACCGTTTTTTTTCTTTCCCTCCTTTCTTCTTTTTTCCTGGTGAGGGGGAGGGAAGACCCCATTTTCGGTTTCTCCAGCACACCCAGGGGCCCACCATGTGGTGACCACCTGTGATCCAACAGCGGTCCCTGCTGACTCTGGTTAGAATTGCACCAAAGGGCTCAAACTGAACTGTTTACTTTTGTTTTGTTTTGTTTGTTTGTTTTGAAGGGGATTATTTTTGAGTATGATTATTGCTTGGTTGTTTTATTTGATTTCTTTCATTGTTCTGCCAATACACATATATCTTTTAATAAAGGGCTGCTATTTTTCCTTTTTCCACATTTTCTCAATTGGAGCCTCCTAATTTCAGATTTACAAATGCTTAGAGGGAGGAGTTTGGGTCTTCCTCATAACTCATCCTCAGTAAAACACTTGTGTCTCATTAAGTTGAGACAGCATTGAATTTACAACCTTATGAATCCAAGTTACGAACTGAAAAATTGCCACGACTGCCTTGGTTTTAGAAGCCATTTTTAGAAAAACACCTATGATCAGAAAATACATATGCAAGAATAGATGACAAATAAATACTAATTAATTGAACAACATGGTGCCTAAAGGGTTCTATATCGAATTCACAAATGGATTATTCAAAATTGTTATTCTTTTTCCACTTTTCTCCCAATGCCCCACATTGGGTGCCAAAATTATTGTCTTGGTTTATTGTCAATATGTCTTGGAAGGTGGGATCTCTGAGAAAATAAAACTCTTCTTCTTTTTTGTTTATGTCCCTCCCCCAACTTACAATTTTTTTAAATTACAAAGTGTCTGAATGAAATAGGAAAAAAGAAAACATTTTTACTGAAAAATGGAGAACAAAACAGAACAAAACAAAAACAAATAATAGCAGAAAAGCTATCACCTAAACCACCCTCTTGGTTAAAATGAGAAGGACCAGGAGGAAAGTATTTTGTTCAATGAAGAAGGAGTCCTATACTGCTGAAATGGCAGACCAGGTCCTGATGGAGGTCCTGTGACTGAGATGTAGCTGAAGCAGGGCTTAGGCGCCACATACAGTTCACAAACGGAAAAAACTTCTGAGTTCCTTTGGCACAGATGTAACAGTGGCTGGCAGAGGCACCGGAACCTCTCAGGAAGCGTCAGCTGTCACATGGGTGAAGGGAACTCCTGAAAAGCACCTGATTCGGGAGCCATGGCAAGTAAGCCCTGGGGGTGGTCCTGCTGCAACAAAAATGGTGGGAAAGTGGCAAGAGATGGAAACCATGGTCAGAGAAGCCTAGTGGTGATCCTGCCTCGGTACCCGCTCTCGGAACAAGAGAGCCAATCTGGAAATGGCTAGGGGTTTTTTATCCTCTCCACCCTGAGTTCTCACAGTTTTTCACTTCTGGAGCCCCCTTCCCTTCTCGGTGTGGCCCGGTGGGGCCAAGGCAGTTGCCCCGTGCTTCCAAAACTATGTGATGATATAAAAAAATTCAACAAAAACCAAATTAAATACCTTGTATAAAGACATATTCATTTTTTTATATACAGTTTCCATCCCAGTCTTTCATGTGTGTCTTTTACCTGGTAAATATTATAATGACAGAAAGTTGGCACTGACACACTGTTTTTCCTGTTTATACAGCATATACTCTTAAATGAAAAGTTTCAAAAAGTGGTGGTGGCATTGTGTCTTCCCCTCCCCTTTTCAGCTTTCTAACAACAAATCTCCTTTTAATTCTTCCATATGCTTCTGACCCACACCTAACTGCTTTTCCAGTGCTAAGTAATGCCAACTGAGGTAGCTATGGATGAAAGCATTATTAACTTTGGCTTCACAAGCCAAAGTCTATGGTTCAATTTGCACAGGTTGTCTAGATTCCATCACCATCACTGTAATGATGGCTACACATCTAAATTCAAATGTAGCACAAGAAAAAGTTTAATGTTGTTGGGAAGAGGAAGACAGAATTGTTTTGAAGTTCTTCCTGAAAAAAAAGTTTAGGCTGCTTAGGAAGGTCATTTATGCCTCAAAGCATCAAATTAACATTTGAGGACATGGATTTTAAAAATGGATATTTGCTTCTGCTCTCTAAAATGCTAATAATTTTTTATTTCAAAAAACCAAAACCAAACTAAACAAAACACAAAGAACCCCTGTCAGAGATCAGATTCGTATCTCACCGAATTGTTTGATTGATGGGTTGAATAAACCATGTTGTCTGGGGGGGAGGGGGGGAAAAAGGGCTAGGCCTAGGCTTGGAGCCATGAAGAGCACATGGCAGGGAAAGCCATTTGGCTGGGCTGTCAATAAGGTCTGCCTGGTGGCCTGCCCACACAGCGCTCCTGGAGCCTCTAATTGACTGTGGCACCCCTCACTTTGGCTAGGGGGACAGTGAGTGGCAGCAAGCCAAAGGTCCCGCCTAGAGGGAGTGGCCATAATAGCAAGAGTCTATAAATAGACACACATGAGGTCTCCATCCTCTCTCTTGGCCTCTGCTGTCCTGACCTGTGAACATGTGACCTCCAGAGTGGTAAATATGTCTCTCTCCTCTCTTTCCCTCTTTATTCTTTTTCTTTTAATCTCTCTTCCTTTACTCCTGTGGGCAACTTGTCTGTATTTCACTTAAGTTATGAATATTTCACTTAATTGAGCCAATAAGGCTGCCAAAGAGGCTGCAGAAAAATGCACATTAAGAGAATCAAGTTACCTCTCCCAGTAGAAAAAACAGAGTATAGTGCTAGTGATTGTCAACTAATTGAAACCACAGAAGCAAAACTGGATCTATGAGGCTGGGCAGTTACCCCAATTGGGCACATAATAGTCCCCAAACCAATCTTGCCTGAACCAGTAGACTGGGAACATGAGGCTACTCCTTGGAGTACAGAAAAATTATTGAAACATTTACTTAAGTCAGTTATAGTTCTAAAAATGACACAGCCCTGTCTATCTGTCATTTAGCACACTTGATTAGAGGAGCAATCATCCTAACATCCATCGCGCTGCAATAAAGAATGCCTGCTTTTTAACACTTACAAATTGGTGTTAAGGGATTTGTTTCTGCTGCTTTTCAGTATCACTGGAAACTCTTTAAGGCAACTTTTCTTACAGGGTAAGTGCTCTCCATCCCTATGTGTAGGAAATCAAGCAAGGCAGACCAGAAACCAGCATGGCTAAGCAAGGATCTTCTCAAACTGAAGAGAAAAAAGGAAATTCACAGTCACAGTGAAAGCAGGAACAAGTGGCCTGGAAAGAGTAGAGGGATACAGTCCAGATATGTAGAGATGGGATCAGGAAAACCAAGTGTTATGGTTTTGCTTGTTCTGGGAAACTAAGCAGGAATTTTCCCTTCCCCCTGCCCACTGTGTGAAAGGGATGTTGAATGGGCAGGTTGGCTGTGCCTTAGGCAATGGACTAACACAAAAGCAGCGGCTAGCAGAGTCACATTCCAAGTTGATGGCCCTCAAGAGTCTGTGGGGAGGGGTGAGGAGTTTTCTTTACTTTTTTTTTCTTTTCCTGGGAAATGGGGCATTTTGTTGTTGCCTGAGCTGGGACAAGGTCTGAGTGGCAGGAGCTCCGAGGTGGCTTTGTTCTCAGCCTGGCTGCCCAGCAGGTTTTGTGGTTTTTTGTTGTGTTTTTGGTTTTTGGGTTTTTTTTTTCCTCTCCTGGCCCCGGTTCGCCTGCACCCTGTTTTTATACCCAGCCCAGAACCTGCTTGGATTTTCATCGGAGAGGAACTATTCAGGAAGGAGGTCCCCTTCTTTTCCCTCCTCCGTTCCTGTGTTTTCTTTTTATGGCTGAGGTTCTTGTGCACATCAAAGGAGGGGGGGAGCCACACCACACAGTCCAGCCACAGACAGAGTGAGTTCCTGTTGGGAAGAACTTTTTTTTTTTCCCTCCTTTTTCCCCTTTTTTGGTGAGGGGGAGGGAAGACCTCAATTTTCGGCTTCTCCAGCACACCTGCCCCCCCCCCCCCCCCCCCCCCCCCCCCCCCCCCCCCCCCCCCCCCCCCCCCCCCCCCCCCCCCCCCCACGTGGCGACCACCAGTGATCCAACAGCTCCCTCTGCTGACCGGCACAGAACAATGCAGGCTCTGCATCTCCAATGATGCAACATCGCCCCCTGCTGACTGTGGTTAGAATTGCACCAAAGGGCCCAAACTGAACTGTTTACTTTTTTGTTTGTCTTGAAGGTGATTATTTTTGGGTATAGGATTGTTGTTTGGTTGCTTTGTGTTCTTTCATTGTTCTGCCAATACACATATATCTTTTAATAAAGGGCTATTTTCTTTTTTTCTACACTTTCTCAATTGAATTCTCTTAATTTTTGGATTTGCAATTGCTTAGAGGGAGGAGTTTGGGTCTTCCTCTTAACTCATCCTCAGTAAAACACTTGTGTCTCATTAAACTGAGAAAATAAGGCATAGATGGAACAGGAGTAAGGGACATGAAGAATGTAATGTAATGTAATGGCCAGTCTCTTCGCGAACGAAGAACCGGGGAAGGTCTTTCCACCTTCCAGCCTGCGCATTGGATTTTTTAGGTGAGACACAGTGTGCGCGGAACTGAGCCCACCCTTTAATCCTAAGGTTCATCTGCCAGGGCCAAGCACGCTTGGACGGTGGCAGCGAGGTCCTCAGGACGTAGATGGATTGCCTTACAGGGCTAATGAGCTCCATCTGCCCGGGGAGGGGCCCCGACCGGGAATTGAACCCAGGTCTCTGCAGTGACAGTGCAGTGTCTTTTCCCCTAGACCACCGGGGGCTCCCGGACGTGAAGAATAACAAGGGATTCTATAACCGGATCTCCTTCTATGACAAAGTCACCAGCTTAGTAGATGAGGAGAAAGCTGTGGATGTGGTCTATATAGACTTCAGTAAAGCATTTGACACATCTCCTACTGGGCCTACAGTGAGAGGACCAGAGGAAATGGCCTTCACCTGAGACAGGGGAGATGGAGATTAGAACACTTTTCACTGTTGGGATGGTCAGGTATTGGAATAGGTTGCCCAGGGAGGTGGTGGAATCACCATCCCTGGAAGTGTTTAAGAGGCTTCTGGATCTGGCGCTGGGTGATACGGTTTAGGGGTTACAGTGGTAGTGCTGGGTTGATGGTTGGACTTGATGATCTTAAAGGTCTCTTCCAACATTGATAATTGTATGATTCTATGATTCTAAGTACATAGTTAATAAAAGAAAGGGCAAGGAGAACATACCCCCTGATAAACAAGAAGGGAGAAGTGGTGACAATAGATATGGAGAAGGCTGAGGTAGTCAATGAATTCTTCACCTCAGTCTTCACTGCCAGTCAGGTTTCCCACTTCTCTCAAGTCTCTGAACCTCTAGGTGGGGGTTGGGAGAGCAAAGTCCCTCCCACTCTAAGCAAAGAACAGGCTCAGGACCACTTACAAAACTCAATAGCCACAAGTCTATGGGGCCTGTGGAGATGTACCCCAGGGTCCTAAGGGAACTGGCTGATGTGGTTGCTAAGCTACTCTCCATCATATTTGAAAAGTCATGGTGGACAGGCAAAGTCCCCAGTGAATAGAAAAAGGAAACTATCACTCCCATTTTTAAAAAGGAAGACCCAAGAGACTACAGACTGGTGAGCCTCACCTCTGTGCCTGGGAAAATCACAGAACACAACCTTTATGGAAGCAATGTTAAGGCACATACAAGACAAGGAGGTGATCTGAGACAGCCAGCACGGTTTCACAAAGGAAAAATTGTGCCTGACCAATCTGGTGGCCTTCTATGGTGAAGTGACTGCAACAAAGGAAGACTGACCTATGTCATCTACCTAGACTTCTGTAAGACCTTTGATGTGGTCCCACACATCATTCTTATCTCTAAATTGCAGAGGTATGGATTTGAAGGGTAGACTATTCAGTGGATGAGGAATTTGCACTGGTCAACAAGGGAAGACTGACAGTTGGGAAGAATGGGTTAAAAAGCAGAAGACTGGCAAGGACGATTGTAAATTGATCAAGTGACCTTGCAGCTGGGAATAACCCTTGATAAGCCTGTGTGAACAGCTTAATGGTGCCTGCATCTCTGCTTGTGTACCTCTGCCCAGGTATTGCTTCGGGGATCTCCCAGTTAGCGAGGTAATGGAAATAAATTTACTCTTTGCATTCTAGCTGTGGGTTTGTGGCTGTCCCAGCTGCCTGCCTGTGTCGACTCACATTTGTCATAGTCAGCAGGATCCAGGAACAACCACTCCATGGCTAGCAAAAAAGTTGGAGACTGGGGAGGCTGTGATGGTGACTCCCTGTATTCTGGGGCGGCCCAGTACTCAGCACTGGGCCCCCTTGGCCACTTTCTGAGCTACAACAGCTCTGCCAGAAGCATGGCATGAAATAGATGATGGGGTAGTGATTGCCCCCCAGACGACTCAGGCAGCTGTGTGCAGTTTGCCTTAAAAAGCAGCATCAGTGCTGTATCAGTGGTTGTGTGCAGAAGTTTTAACAGCCTATGCAGATACTGCCAAATTGCTGTTGTCCCTCAGAAATTGGTGTACAATGGAAGGTATTAGTTTCCTGTGGTGGATGGGGATGGCTCATTTGCTAATTACAGGATCTAATGCAAAGAGGGCAGCAGTAACAAAGTGTCAAAATGCAGCTGTTGAAGGGGGCACCTGTTTCACTGAAACCCTTGATTATACCAACAGTCATAAGTGCTAGTGGTAATATAGGTGTCCTAGTAAATACCTTGAGGGAAATTGGGGCTGTAAGTTCGGAACCAGCTGTGCAGGTGGTGAATGAACATAAGCTGGCAAAACTGAAGAGTTACTTCACGTGTGATGAGGAAACAAATGTGGAATGATCTTGTGCAAGCCAGTGTTCCAGGATCAGAAATAAATGAGATCACAACAACAACAATGTTTCATTGTTAGCAAAAGTTGGTGCCTACACAAAAAAATTCTTCGGTCTCCACCCCACCTGCCACCTCACAGCAAGGCACTACCTGGCAAATGCCAAACCAGCAGATATGGACTGGGAAGAAAGTTGTTTGGCAATGGACCAAGCAAGAACAAGAAGCACATGATGCCTGCAAAAAGGCTTTGATCGAGCATGCCCAATTATCCACTCCTAGGCAAGGAAATCCTTTTGAATTAGAAGTAACAATTCTATTATACAGAATTATAGTCTTGTGGGGATTGTGGCAGACGACTGGGCTGAAAACTAAAAAAAAAAATCTTTAGGATTTTGGTCCAAGGCATTACAAGGCTCCACTATACATTATATCCTGATGGAAAAACAAATTCAAGCTGCAGTTTGAGCATTGCAAGAAACAGAAAGAATCACAGGACAAAATAGCATGACTGTACACCTCCAGTATAAAACATGTTAAGGAATTAAATTCTTCTGGTGTCTCTCCCAAAACATTAGCCACAAGGAAAATGGGATTGTTTACACCAATAGATTTTATAGTGGGACTGCAACCTATTAATCTGGATGTGACCATTCATATAACCCCTGATGATGCAGTATGGTTCTGTACTCAGATTTCTACCATTGTTCTACATCCTCTGTTAATATATTCTCGAGTTCTTGTATTTCAGCTATCTTCAACAATGTCCCGTACCTTATCTAGAGGAGATAGCATTGGAACTATGCTATTGGTGTCACAAACCCAACACTGAATTGAAGTTCAATCTGATAAAGCATAAGCCACAGCTCTTCAATCTGTGTGGGCAATTACCCCATCTCAAGTTACCAAGCCTGAAGCAATACTAGCTTGAAAGAGCTGTAGCAGCAGTGTATGCATTACTTGAAGGAGATGACACTCTTATTTTCCTTTATCACAGGTTGGCTCATCATGCTTTGTGGGCTTGAACTACCAACACATACCTTGGATACATTTCTGCAAGATCAATATGTAAATACTTGTGTGTGGTTGGTTTTTACAGTAACTAATTATTCTTTCTGAGTAGCAAAACAAAAGTGCCCTTGTGCAATGTTTAAATGAGACATCCAAGGCAACTGTGGACATAAATTTGGAAGTAACTGCTATATACCAAGGAACCTTACAACATCAATTACTGATGAACTACCTCACTCTTCAACAACATAAATGCTGTTCCCAGTTTGAAGGCATGTGCTGCTTTGACTTGACTGCTGAACCAATTAGCATGGAGGACAATATTCCAATATCTTCAGGACTTAATGCACCAAATCACAACACCTATCAATAATGCCTGGCTGACTGAGCAGTTTAAGTCCCTGACAAGAGGGGTGAGACACTTAACTCATAGAATCACAGAATCATTAAGGTTGAAAAAGACCAAGATCGTTAAGTCCAACCTTTGACCAAATACCACCATGTCAACTAGACCATAGCACTAAGGGCCATGTCCAATCTTTTCATAAACACCACCAAGGATGATGACTCCACCACCTCCCTGGGTAGTCCATTCCAATGCCTAATCACCCTTTCTGTGAAGAAATTCTTCCTAATGTCCCACCTAAACCTCCGCTGGAGCAGCTTAAGACTGTGTCTTCTCATCCTATTGCTACTTGTCTGGGAGAAGAGGCTGACCACCACCTGGCTACAACCTCCTTTTAGGTAGTTGTAGAGAGTGGGGAAGGTCACCCCTGAGCCTCCTCTTCTCCAGGCTAAACAACCTCAGCTCCCTCAGCCACTCCTCCTCAGACCTATGGCTCCAGACCCTTCACCAGCTTCATTGCTCTTCTCTGTACTCTCTCTAGCACCTCAATGTCCTTCCTGAACTGAGGGGCCCAGAACTGAACACAATACTCAAGGTGTGGCCTCACCGGTGCTGAGTATAGAGGGACAATCACTTACCTGGTCCTGTTGGCCACACTATTTTTGATACAGGCCAGGATGCCATTGGCCTTCTTGGCCACCTGGGCACACTGCTGGCTCATTTTAAGCCAGCTGTCAACCAACAGCCCCAGGTCTTTTTCCGCTGGCCCACTTTCCAGCCATGCATTCCCCTGTGGTATACGTAGCTGAAAAAAGATACACTATGAACAAACCATACTAATAGGCCTCAGCCTGTCTTAGCAAGAGGCCTGCTTGCAGGTTGCAGGAAAAGTACTGAGCACTGATATCAGGCTGCAAGAATGTAAACTATTGAGATAATAAGGAGGAGTTTTTGGAAAAAGACAATGATTTCACAGCACGTGCACAGCTGCCCATACCCAATGATAAGGGTGTTAGTGATACGTTTGCCTTGTGATTTACAACATTTAACCAATGGTTTGAAGGTGTTCACATGCTGCAGGGCTCTGAGGGTATTTAAGAGCCTAGGTTATGTAAATAAAGTGGAACATTTGCCTAAACCATATTGGTTTGGGTGCGTTTGTTCACTGTGAGCTCCTCCACCAATATTCCCCAGCTTGTAGCACTGCATAGGGCTGTGACCCAAGTGCAGGACCTGGCACTTGGGCTCATTGTATCTCATACCGTTGGCCTCAGCCCATCAATCCAGCCTATCTAAATCCATCTGCAGAACCTCCCTACACTCCAGCAGATCAAGACTCCCATCCAACTTAGTGTCATCTATGAACTTACTGAGGGTACACTTGATCCCCTTGTCTAAATCATCGATAAAGATATTAAACAGATCTGGTCTCAATACTGAGGCCTAGGGAACACCACTAGTGACTGTCCGCCAACTGGATGTGGTACCATCCACCATCACTCTCTGGGCCTGGCCCTCCAGCCAGTTTTTACCTGGCGAAGAGTGCATCTGTCAAAGACATGGGCTGCCAGCTCCTTCAGAATGCCATTATAATATGAGGATTTTAAATTGATCAAGTGACCCTGCAGCTGGGAACACCTCTTGATGAGCATGTGTGAACAGCAGCCAGTGATCCTGTAGCATAGTCGGAGTTTAATGGTGCCTGTGTCTTCGTTTGTGTACCTCTGTCCAGATGTTGCTTTGGGGATCCGCCGGTTAGCGAGGTAATGGAAATAAATGTCATAGAATCATAGAATCTTAGAATATCTGGAATTGAAAGGCACCCACAAGAATCATTGAAGTCCAATTCCTGGCCCTGCACAGGACATTCCCAAGAATCACACCTTCTGCCTCAGAGCATTGTCCAAATGCTTCTTGAACTCTGGCAGGCTTGATGCTATGACCACTTCCCTGGAGAGCCTGTTCCAGTATCCAACCACCCTCTGTGTGAAGAACGTCTTTCTACTATCTAACCTAAACCTCCCCTAACACAGCTTCATGCCATTCCCTCATGTCCTGTCACTTGCCAACAGAGAGAAGAGATCAGTGCCTCCCCCTGTGCTTCCCCTTGTGAGGAAGTTGTAGACTGCGATGAGGTCTCCCCTCAGTCTCCTCTTCTCCAGGCTGAACAAGCCAAGTGACCTCAGACGCCCCTCATATGGTTTCCCCTCAAGGCCCTTCACCATCTTCATGGCCCTCCCTTGGATGCTCTCTAATAGCTTTTAGATCCTTCTTATATTGTGGTGCCCAAAACTGCACACAGTACTGAAGGTGAGGCCACAGCGCAGAGTAGAGCAGGACAATCACCTCCCTTGACTGGTTGGCGATGCTGTGCCTGATGCACCCCAGGACGCAGTTGGCCCTCCTGGCTGCCAGGGCATACTGCTGACTCATATTCAACTTGCGATTGGCCAGGATACCCTGGTCCCTTTCCACCGTGCTGCTCTCCAGCTTCTTGCTCCCCAGTCTGTATGAACATTCAGGGTTGCCCCATCCCAGGTGAAGAATCTGGCACAAATCTTTGTTAAACTTCATATGGTTGGTTATTACCCAGCCCTCTAATCTGTCCAGGTCTCTCTGCAGGGCCTCTCTGCCTCCAAGGTAGTCAGCAGCTCCTCCCAATTTAGTATAGCTGGCAAACTTACTTAGTATCCCTTCCAGTCCTGCATGCAAGTCATTTATGAAGATGTTGAAAAGCACAGAGCCTGATATTACCCCATTCAATATAACCCTTTGCGCCTGACTCGTCAGTCAGTTGCTCACCCATTGCATGTGTTTATTCAGCTGTGTGCTGGAGTGTTTGTCCAGAAGGATCCTGTGAGAGACAGTATCAAAAGCTTTACTGAAATCCAAAATATTATATCAACTGGCTTCCCTTGATCAACTAGGTGGGTTACTTTGTTGAAAAAGAAAATTAAATTTGACAAGCAGGACTTGCCCCTCATGAAGCCATGAATAATCTTATCCATAATTTTATCAGTCACTGAATTGAGACTGACAGACCTGTAGTTTCCAGGGTCATCCTTCTAGCCCTTCTTGAAAATTGGGACATTTGCCAGCTTCCAGTCAACTGGGACCCCTCCAGATCCCAAGACCAGTCAAAAATCATTGAGAGAGGCCTCACAATGACATCAGCCAGCACTTTATTCTCCAATGAATCCCATCAAGCTCCATTGACTTAAAGGGATCCAGCTGGACCAGCAGATCCCACACAATTTCAGGGTCGATTGGGAGTTGACCATTCTTGTAGTCATGGTCCTCCAGCTCAGGGTTCTGGGACCCCCTTAGCCCATCATCGGTGTTGAAGACAAAGGCAAAGAAAGTGTATTGGGTCTGGCTGAGATGGAGTTCATTTCCCTAAAACAGCTCTCCCAGTGCTCTGCTTTGCATTGGTAGCTAGAAAGGTGTTGATAACACACCAGTGTTTTGGCTACTGCTGAGCACAGCATCAGTACTGTAACATTCCTTTCCCAATCAAGGGCAAGATCCTGGGAGGGGACACAACCAGGCCAGCTGACCCAAACTAACCAAAGGGATATTCCATACCATATGACACCAGCTCAAATATAAAAGCTAAGCAAAGTAGCAGGAAGGGAGGGCATTCATTGCTTACAGTGCCTGCCTACTGAGAAACTGTTGTGCATGCTGAAGCCCTGCTTCCTGGGATATGGCTGGACATTACTCGCTGATGGAAAGTAGAGAATTAACCTTTTTATCTGCTTGGCTTTTGTACACACACTTTCACTTTTGTTTTAGTAAACTGCCTTAACTCACAAGCTGCTTTCCATCTTATTCTCTCTCCCTTGTCCAGCTGGGAAAGGGGAGTGAAAGAATGGCTTGGTGGGCACCTGGCTGGCAGGCAAGGTCAACCCACTACTACCCTTAAACATCTCTGCCTTGTTTATGTTGCTGTTTGTGAGGTGACCATCCTCATCCTGTAATGGGCTGATATTATTTCTGCGCTGCCTTTTGCTATTAACATATTTAAAAAACATTTTTATATTCCCCCCCAGTACTACCCAGCTTCAGCTCTAATTGAGGTTTGGCTGTATGAATTTTCTCCCTACAGTGGCAAGCAACATCTCTGTATTCCTCCTATGTCACCTGACCTTATTTCCACTGGCCATACACCTTCCTGTTTTGCCTTTGCTGCAGAAGAAGATTCCTGCTTAGCCTCATCTGCTTGACTTGCAACATTTTTGAATTGCCTGCTCCTGTGCTGTTAGGAGGTGGTGCTTAAAAACTGACCAGTCCTGATTAACCCTGGCACCTTTAACAGTGTTTTCTCAGGGGATCTTACTAGCTTGTTTGGTGAGCCACTTGAAGTCTGCTCTCCTCATGTCCAGGGTTGAGGTTTTGCTGGCATTTTTCCTTCTGTCAAGAGATTTTAAACACCACTGTTTCATGGTTGCTGTGGCCAGGATAGCCACCAATCACCACGTCAGTCATGAGCTCCTCTCTGTAAACAGTCAACAAACCAAGGAGGGCACCTTTTCTAATTGGCTCCCTTAGTACCTGTACCATGAATCACAGAATCAACTATGATGGAAAAGACCTCTGAGATCATCAAGTCCAACCTATGACCTGACATTACCTTGTCTACTAGACCATGAGACTAAGTGCACATCCAGCCTTTCCTTAAACATCTCCAGGGACAGTGACTCCACCACCTCCCCGGGCAGCCCAATTCAACATCTAAACACCCTTTCTATGAAGAAATTCTTCCTCATGTCTAACCTAAACCTCCCCTGGTACAGCTTAAGACTAATGTCATCTTGTCCTATTGCTAGTTGCCTGGAAGAAGAGACTGACCACTACCCAGCTACAATCTCATTTCAGGTAGTTGTAGAGTCCCCCCTGAGCCTCTTCCTCTCCAGGCTAAACAACCCCTAGCTCCCTTAGCCACTCCTCATAGGACTTGTGTTCTAGACCCTTCAGTAGCCTCGTTGTCCTTCTCTGGACATACTCCAGCATCTCAATATCCTTCCTAAACTGAGGGGCACAGAAATGGACACAGTACTCAAGGTGTTGCCTAACCAGTGCCAAGTACAGGGGAAGAATCTCTTCCCTGGTCCTGCTGGCCACACTATTCCTGATACAGGCCAGGATGCCATTGGCCTTCTTGGCCACCTGGGCACAGGCTCTTGTTCAGCCTGCTGTCAATCAGTACCCCCAGGTCCCTTTCTGCCTGGCCACTATCCAGCCACTCTTCCTTAAACCTGTAGTGGCCAAAGTGCAGGACCTGGCACTTGGTCTTGTTGAACCTCATACTGTTGGATTCAGCCTATCTATCCAGCCTGTCCAGGTCCCTCTGCAGAGCCCTCCTACTCTCCAGAAGATCGACACTCCCACCCAACTTGGTGTCATGTGCAAATTTACTAATGGTACACTCAATCCTCTCATCCAGGTATTAGAAAGGACTGGGCCCAACACTGATCCCTGGGGGACACCACTAGTGACCAGCCACCAACTGGATGCAGCACGGTTCAACACCACTCTCTGGGCCTGGCCATCCAGCCAGTTTTTAACCCGGTGAAGGGTGTACCTGTCCAAGTTTGGACTGTAAGCTTTTCCAGGAGTATGCTATGGGGGACAGTGTCAAAGGCTTTGCTGAAGTCCAGGTAGACACATCCACAGCCTTGCCCTCATCTACCAGGTGGGTCACCTGGTCATAAAAGGAGATCATGTTGATCAAGCAGGACCTGCCCCTCCTAAATCCATGCTGGATGGGTCTGATCCCCAGGCCGTCCTGTAGGTGCCATATTATCTCACTCGATCTGTTCCATAGCCTTCCTGGGCACCAAGATCAGGCTGACATGCCTGTAGTTTCCCGGATCCTTCTTCTGGCCCTTCTTATGGATGAGTGTCACATTGGCCAACTTCCAGTCATCTGGGACCTCCCTGGTTAGCCAGACTGATGATAAATGATGGAGGGCAGCTTGGCAAACTCCTCTGCCAGCTCCCTCATTACCCTAGGATGGATCCCATATGATCCCACAGAACTTGTGAGCATCTAAGTAGCTCAGCAGGTCACTGCTTCCTCTTGGTTTACAGGGGAACCATTCGGCTCCCCATCCCTGTCTACCAGCTCAGGATGCTAGTTGTCCTGAGGACGACCTGTCTTACTGTTGAAAACTGAGGCAAGGAAGGAGTTAATAACCTCAGCCTTTTCCTCGTCTTTTGTAACTTTATTCCCCCCACATCCAACAAAGAATGGAGGTCTTCCTTGCCCCTCCTTTTGCTAATAATGTATTTATAAAAACACTTTTTATTATACTTTACAGTAGTGGCCAGATTAAGTTTAAATTGTGTCTTCGCCTTTCTATTTTTCTTTCTGCATGATCTAATGATATACTTGAACACTTCCTGAGTCATCTGCCCCTTTTTCCAAAGGCGATAAACACTTTTTTTTCTCTGAGTTCCTGCAAAAGCTCCCTGCCCAGCCAGGCCAGTCAGATTCTCCATCAGCTCGTTTCCCTGCACATAGGGACAGCCTGCTCCTGTGCCTTCAAGATTTCTTTTTTGAAGTATGTCCATACTTCCTGGACCCCTTTGTTTTTAAGGGCTGTTTCCCAAGGTACCCTCTGAATCAGCATCCTGAATAGGCCGAAGTCTGCCCTCTGGAAGTCCAGGGTAGAGGTTTTGTTGATGCCCCTCCTTGTTTCACCAAGTATTGAAAACTATTGTTTCATAACCAGTATCCCAAGAGGGCCTCTGACCACCACATCTCCCACCAGCCCTTCTCTGTTTGTAAACAGCAAGTCTAGAGGGGCCCCACACCTGGTAGGCTTGTTCACCAGCTGTGACAAGAAGCTATCCTCCACACACTTCAAGAACCTCCTAGACTGCCTCTTCTCTGCTGTGTTGAGTTCCCAGCAGACATCTGGCAGGTTGAAGTCTCCCACAAGAACAAGAGCTGGCAATCTTGAAACATTCACCAGCTGCTTATAGAATAATTCATCCACCTCTTCATCCTGGTTGGGTGGTCTATAACTGACACTCACCAGGATGTCAGACTTGGTGGCCTTCCCCCTCATTCTTACCCATAATCACTCCATCTTATCATCACTAACCTCAAGTTCTACAGTCAAGAGACTCCCTAATATACAGAGCCACCCCTCCTACCTTGCCTGTCCCTTCTGAAGAGCATGTAGCCATCTATTGCAGCACTCCAGTCATGAGTCATCTCACCACATTTCCTTGATGGTGATGTCATAGCTTTCTTGCTGCACGATGGCTTCCAGCTCCTCTTGTTTGTTGCCCATACTGCATGCATCAGTGTATGTGCAGTTCAGCTGGGCTGCTGATTTCACCCCTAACTCTGGCTTACCACCCTTAGGCTCATCTCTGGAGAGCCTGGTTTCATCCCCTTCCCCCTTCAAACCTAGTTTAAAGCCCTCTTAATCAGCCCTGCCAACTCATATGCTAGAGTCCTTTTGCCCATGCTAGATAGATGAAGCCCATCTGACTCTAGCAGGCCTGGTGCCATAAAAATTGTCCCATGATCAAAAACCCCAAAATTCTGATGATGACACCAAGTCCTTAAGCCACTTATTGATGTCGTGGGTTTTCCTGTTCCTTTCACCGTTCATCCCTGTTACTAAAGAAATTGAGCAGAACACCACCTGCACTCCTGTTCCATCAAGCAGTCAACCCAGAGCCTTGAAGTCCTCTTTAATTACCCTGGTTCCCCTCTTATCAACCTAATCACTGCCAACCTGGACAACCAACAGTGGGTAATAATCAGAGGGCTGAATTAGTTCAGGGAGTCTCCTGGTGATATCCCTTACCTGGGTCCCAGGGAAGCAGCAGACTTCCCTGTGGGATGGGTCCAGTTGGCATACAGGGCCCTCAGTTCCCCTCGGGAGTCACCTACTACAACTACTTTTCTTCTTAATAGCTGAGGTTGTCATCCGCCTGATGGAGTGCAACTGGAAGACCCTCCAGACAGATTTTTTTCTCAAGTGTCATCTGCCTGACCCTCTAGATCCAGGATCTCATACCTATTCCGTAAGGACACCTGGGAAGGTGATGGGGATCAGGAGGGAATTCTTTTACCTCCCCAAGCAGGGACCTGTTTCCATTTCCCCCCATCTACTAGGTCTCCTCCTTCTGCCTGATGGCAAGAGGGGCAGGGCATCTCTGACTCCTAATGAGCTTCTCTCAGGGTTGGAAGGGTGTAACTCCACCAGTCTATTTTCCTTTCACTCTCCCTGATACTCCTTAGCCTTTCCACTTCTTCTTTAAGCACTGCCACTAGACAGTAGATCATTCACCTGTTCACACTGCCCACAGGTGTCTTTTGCACTGTCCTCCAGTACTAACACCAGGCTCATGCACTCCCTGCAGCCAGTGACCTGGACAGCTGCATCCTTCTTGGGGGATTATGTCTAGGGTACCACACTCTTGATGACAGCAGCAGCAAAGCCTTTTCACTGTGTATGGGGTCTGGCTAAGATGGAGTTTATTTCCCCAAAACAGCCCTCACAGTGCTCTGCTTTGCATTGGGAGCTAGAAAGGTGTTGATAACACACCAGTGTTCTGGCTACTGCTGAGCACAGCATCAGTACTGTAACATTCCTTCCTCAATTGAGAGCAAGATCCAGGGAGGGGACACAAGTAGGCCAGCTGACCCAAACTGACCAAAGGGATATACCATACCATACCATATGACATCAGCTCAGATATAAAAGCTAAGGCAAGGAGCAGGAGGGCAAGCATTCATTGTCTAATGGTTCCCTGCTGAGAAACCACCACACATGCTGAAGCCCTGATTCTCAGGAGTGGTAATCATCACTGCTCATGGGAAGTAGAGAATAAACTGTGCTATCTTTCGTTTCTGCACGCGCACACTTCGCTTCAGTTTTTTGCTTTAAATAACCTGCCTTATCCCAACTCACAAGTTGTTTTTTTCTATCCACCTTACTCTCTCCCCTGTCCCGCTGGGGAGTAATAGAGCAGCTGGGTGGGCACCTGGCATCCAGCCAAGGTCAACCCACCACAGCTGTACTGGCATGGGTCCCCCACAGGGGCCACAAGTCCTTCCCCGGGAAAAATCTGCTCCAGCATGGGCTTCCCTCTCCATGAGCTGCAGGTCTCTGGCAGGACCCTGCTCCATCTTGGGCCTCCCACAGGGTCACAACCTCCTTCATGCATCCACCTGCTCCAGCGTGGGCTTCTCCATGGGCTGCAGGTGGGTGTCTACACCCTGATGGTCCTCCATGGGCTGCAGGGGCCTCAGCTCTGGCACCTGGAGCACCTCCTCCCCCTCCTTCTGCACTGACCTTAGTGTCTATGTTGTTATTCCCATGTTCTCACTGTGCTCTTCCCTGGCTGGAATTTCTCCTCTGCACAACAATCTGTTTTTAAATATGTTATCACAGAGGTGTTATTATTACTCCTAATTGGCTTGGCCTCGGCCAGCAACAGGAAGTCTGTCCTGGAGCTGGCTCACATTGCCTCCACAGGACATGGGAAGCTTTTAGCAGCATCTAACAGAAGCCACCTCTGTAGCCCCCCTACTACCAAAACCCAGCCACAGAAACCCACTACAGACCGTTTGTAAACCATTGTTGGATCTAGTCAAATTGGGAGGGGGGGGGGGGGGAAGAAAAAAAGCAACAGAAAACCACAAACAAAAAAACACTACCACACAACCCACTATCAGGAGGTTAGCTGCACCTTTCCTGGTCACCCCCTGCCTGCATAAACTGTGATGCAAACTGCTATGACACACCCCTATTTCCCTGATCCTGTTCCCCACCCTCCCTAGAGCTGTTTAAATCACCTGCAAATGGTCCTGGACACGCCCCTTGTTCACCTGAGGTTGCTGCCAAGAAGTTGTCATCCAGGTGTTTTAAGAATCTTCTGGACCTGTTTGTACCAGCTGTGTGGTGTTCCCAATTAACATACAGCAATTTGAAGCCCCCCCCCCCCAAGGACAAGGGCGGTTGATTTAGAGGTGTCGTTTAGTTCCTTAAAGAATAATTCTTTGCTGTCATCGTCCTGGCTGGGTGGCCTACAGTAGACTCCCACAGTTACATCTGATAATACTCCGCAAATAATTGCTTGTCTCTTAATCCTTACCCAGAGGGTCTCAGCCATGCCATTGGCAACTGCAAGCTCTGTACATTCCAGTCCCTTCATTACACAGTATGCTGCCACCACCTCACCTTTCCTGCCCTGCCTATCCCTCCTGAAAAGCCTGTAACCATTCAACATGGCACTCCAGTCACAGGACTCATCCCACCAGGTTTCACTTATGTCTCATCACAGGGATTGGGCCAAGGCTTCATGCTCCTCTTATTTGTTCCTCATGCTGCATGCATTGGTATAGAAACATTTCGAGTGTGGTTCGTTGTAGCTGACTGTCTCAGTTTAACGAGACAAATGTTTGCTAAGGAGGGCAGAATATGAGAAAAACCAAGCTACTCCTTCTGAGTAATTATAACTTCAAATTAAGAGGCTCCAGTTGAAAAGGTATGTAAAATAACAGCTCTTTACTGAAGAATATATATATAGGTAACAACGAAAAATCCTATAACCAAACTTCAACTGAAAATAATTAAGTACTTTTTGCCTTTTAGAGCAGTTATACCAAAAACAGGCAGGGGCTACAGTTCCTCACTTACAGTCACCAGGGGGTGCTGTTGGGTCTTCCAGAGGAGCAAAGGCTGCAGTTGCTCACTGATGGTTGGCAGGTGGTGCTCTAGACAAACCCCACGTGGCAAATGGCAGATCCCATCCATGCCAGCTGGTCTGAGACCCCAAGGTGGGCTCCCACCCCTCAGCCACGGAGGCTGCGGCCAGCAAGGGACAGAGGTGCTGGTCTGTCCAGCAAAGAGCAGAGAGACCCAAAAAGAAACCCACAAGGCACTGGCAGTCTTTGTGACAACAGAGGTGGTGTATGACCCCCTACTGCAAGCACCGCATGGGCTCTCTCACTGGGGAACAAACCGGAGCTCCTTTGGTCCTCGGCAGCTCCAAAGTGCATCCAGGCCATGTGCAGAGCAGGACACAAGGGGTTGGAGGCAAACCAGGACCTTAAGAAACCAGCAACCCGGCTGAAAAGATGAACTCGGAGCTCATCTTCCCCACACTACTCCCAGAGTCAGGGCAAAAGCACAGTCCTACCTCCCGAGGCAAAAAAACTGAACTCTCCCTTCCCCCAGTCGTGACTACAGGGGGTATGGGGTTTCCCTTACATGATTTAGCTTGTGTGCTGAGGTTATTTAGTATTTCAATGAAGCAGTCCTTAAGTCCTGGGCTCACCTAACAATAGTCTTAGCTTGCTAGCAAGAAGCTGTTGGTATGGGAAAATTCAATAGGAAAAAGTAAAAAAGGTATAAAACTATTAACACTGACACCTCATGAAGCAGACTAAAGGATCTCACTAGCACGCATTCCCTCAAATTTTGGCGTGCCATCCCACTGCTAATCACCTGAAAGTCTGGTTTTGTCCATTCCCCCCTTCCAGTTTAGTTTAAAGCTCTATCTATCAGCCCTGCTAATTCCTGCACAAAAACCCTTTTCCCCCTCTGAGAAAGGTACATCCCCTCAGGTATCAGTATACCTGGTGTTTTAGAAACCATCCCATAATCAAAAAAAACCCCAAATTTGCTCATGATGCTAGCCTTGGAGTCAGGTGTTGATCTGATGGGTCTGCCTGTTCCTTTCATTATTCTTTCCCACTACTGGAAGGACAGAGGAAAACACTACCTGTGGTCCTGATTCTTCAACAAATCGCTGTATCAGGGATTGTTGATATTTTTTGGTCTATGTTTGGCCCAACCACCTGTGAAAGTTGTGTTCTTTGCCTGCTAAGTTCACTGATAAACTGGAGCTCCGTCCTTGGAGAGACAGTTTCTTGTATAAACTGTTTTAATTGGTGTTCTGTGATTGGCTGGTTGTCTGTAGAGGACATTTGAAGGAGGAACTGAAGAGGAGAGGATGAAGTACAGCCCCCAGACCCAAAAAGATAAGACCCCTTGAGTGAAACAGCGCATGTGTGAGGGGAATCCCCAAGTTCTCCCGCATGTGCTGAAGGGGTACACTTACATAACAGGGGGAGGGACCGAAGGCCTCTAGCTGGACGGTGCTGGCCACATTGGCCCAGGTAGAAGTCACTGGCTAATTGGATAAAAATGCAGGCAGCTCTTGCTCGGTTCTCTCAAGCTTCACATGAAGGACAACGTTGCCTTTTGTGGAGATGCCCACTATCTTTGTGAGCCTGCTGACCCTCCAAGGATTCAGCCTCTGCTGTGGGGAATTCTGGTTATTCTGGGGTTGGTAAGACAACCTCATAAAACCCACCTGCGTGAGTGGGGGTTTCACTGAGGGCTTAGTTCACTCCTCTCCTTTCCTGTCTCTCAGGTTCCCGTTTACTTGGCCACCTTTTGTAATAAATATTGGGTTTATTGTTGAGCTTTCAGCGGTGTCTTGGTTTTCAATCTCGGCATCCTTTTGAACTCACCCTGTTACAATTGCCCTAAGGCCTTGAAATCCCTTTTGATCACCCTTGGACTTCTCTTTCCTGTCTTGTCACTGCCAACATGAAGAATCAATAGCAGATAATAATCAGAGGGCTGTACTAGACTAGAGATATTTCTAGTAACATCCCTTACCCAGGCCTCAGGAAGGCAGCATGCTTCCCTGTGGGTTAGGTCCATTCAGCATATCAGGCCCTCCCTTCCCCTAAGAAGGGAGTCACCTATGACAACTACCCTTCTTTTTTTCTTAACAGAGGTAATCATAATGCAGAGGGTAGGCCGTCTTGTCCTAGGCAAATACTCCATCTACCTGTAATAAACACAGCTATGATTCATGTCAATAAAAGAAACAAAGGGATTACTAGAGCCTCATAAAAAGAATAAAACAAACGGATTGTAAAACTTAATTGCACTCCCATAAAAAAATATCACAGACCGTTGCTAGGTCATTAGGTCATAAGCCTCCCCTACTCTCCTAAAAATGAATTATGGTAGAACTTTGTTAGGTCATTAATCTTTTAGGCACCTTTTGTCCAGGAATGCATGAATTATAGAGAAGCCATCACCGGTTGTAGAGATAAAAACTTAGCTTTAGCTGTGAAAGGAAACATACGTTGAATGCTTGCATAGTATTGTAAAATGTTTATGTATATGATGGGATGAATATGTATGAGATAGCTAAAATAAATGCCAGAACACACGCTGTATCGAGGTGTGCAGGTTGTGGAGCAAGTCTCCTCCCGTCACCCAGCATGCTGCTTGCTTTTTCCATATAGTAAACTCCTATTCAAAAACCTATTATAACTCAAGACTTTGTTTCTCACAAATTTGGTGACCCTGACGTGATGTCCTCCGAGCCCTGCTGGGTTATTTAGTGCTCGAAATGAGGGGCGCCCTGCTGATTTCAGTGGCCTATTTTGAGCCTAATTTTCCGACAGGACTGGAGTGACACGCTATATGGTTAAAGCAAGGAACTAAGCTCCCGGATTGCTGCAGCAAAGGCCCATAATTCTCGTGCACGAAGACCCGGGTGAGAACAACGGACTTAAAGTATCACCAGTTGGGTGGATAAAAGGGGTCAGAGTGAATGAGAGAATGAGAAGCGGCATAGACACGACCTGAGTGCGGAGTCCTTCTAGCCTCGGTTCTGTCACCCCGCGAGGGGAACAACAGGTGAAGGGATGAAGCAGTTGAGTCGTTGAGTGGACCTCTGTGGGTCAGTGGTAAGATTTTACAAGGGACCCTAGAGGGTTGATGGAGACACTCTAGAAGGGACATCGTAAACCATGGGGCAAAAAGGTAGCCCCAAGAAGAAAGGGAGCAAGCAGGCATTGCCAGATATTCCCCCTGACAGTCCTTTGGGGGTACTGATAAAAACTGGGAAGATATTGAGAGTACAAGGGATAAGGATAAAGTAAAAATTATTAATTATAAGTTAACAAAAGAAGGCCAACAAAAAAGAAACAACAGAAACAAAATGGGAACCATTAAATAACTTACCTCCCCCCTATAATCCTCCTCCCTCTTTTCAACCCCCTTCAGTTGCTGTTCCCACAGCCCCACCAAATAATTCCCCTCCCTCTTTACAACCCCCTTCGGCTGCAGACCTCAGTGCCCTGCCAAATCAGGGGTATGGGAGTCTCGAAAGAACTAGGGCCCAAAGGAGAAGATGGGCAACCCCGAGAGAAGTCAAAGCTTTCTTAGTAGATCAGAAAAGCCCTGGTGAAGAAGACGAAAGTTTAAAAACAATGCAAAAATTAAATCCACTTAGAGAAGTACCCTTGGGAGGAGCCCAAGGTGGAATTGGTTTCGTACATGCCCCCCTAAGTGCGGGCAAAGTTAGAACATTTAAGAAAGAGATAGGGAGACTGCTAGAAGACCCCTTGGGAGTAGCCAAATAATTAGACCAATTCTTGGGACCCAATATCTATACCTGGGGGGAAACACAATCCATTATGGGTATTTTGTTTACCTCTGAAGAAAGACAGATGATTTGAACAGCAAGGATACGAATATGGGAAAGGGAGAACAAAGACCCCCAAGGGATAACAAAATGCCCATTGCCCCTCCCAAAAATGCCCATTGCCCCTCCCAATTAGGACCATAACTAAGCCCTGCATCGACAGCACATGGCTGATTACCGCACTTTATTGATCTGGGGAATTAAAGAAGCTGTCTCCCGTAGACAAAATGTCATATTGTAAGGGAAAAGGCCATCTGAAAAGAAATTGTCTGAAAAGACAGAGAGACTTAAAATTGTTTGAAGAAGCTGAATGAGATTAGGGGTGTCAGGGGCTCTTTTTCCTGGAAACGAAACATTGTAACAAGCCCTTGATAAAACTAAAATTAGGACCCCAGGACAAAGAATATGAATTCCTAGTAGATACTGAAGCTGATCGAAGGTGTATAACCAGAGTACCCCAGGGTTGTAAAGCTAGAAAAGATACAATCAAAATGATTGGAGCAAAGGGAGAGGGATTTCCAGTGCCTCTCGTAAAACAAGTCCAAATTCAGCAGCAGAGGCAGCAGAAAAAAAAAACAAAAACAAAACGCTCCTGGCCCCTTCTCCCTCACCTTCCCCAGGCGGGGGAGGAAACTGAAGCAGTGGCGTGTGGGAAACAATGCGGACTACACATTGGAAACAGCAATTATAGAGGAGAAACAGATGGTGACACAGCTCCCCGAAGCCAGCACAGAAAACTCCGTATCGTGAATTTATTGTTCCGGGCCACTCTATCCTATGTACAAATACCTCTCTCCCCTCATCCCCATTTGGCGGCTATGTGTGGCACCATGCTTGTCCTGCCCACAGAGCCAGGCCACACCCCTATCCTAACCCCATTGGTTGTCTCCCCTGCCTCTCCCCGGTTCCTGGGTTCTTACTGGGTGTTAACCTCCCAGTTCCTCTCGTTGGCTTGCTGAGTAGCTGAGCCCCTCCCTTCCTTCCATCAGCCTTATAAGCGGCGGGAAATTTAAATAAACTCCTCTTCACCTCAGAACAGCCTGCATGTCCAGTGTCTGCATTCCTAGACAGCGCTAAGGATTGCATCACTGCAGCTCCATCTTAATAGGTGGATCGCAAAGAGGGTTTTTCCCCTCAAACCCTATAAAATGGTGCCCTGTGTCAGGAGTTCTGTCTGTATTTCTACCATGTAGAAATTTCTTCAGACGTCTCTGGGCTCAAGCGACGAAGTGGACTTTTGGCTTCCTGCTCAGACAGAATCTACAGCTCAGCATTGGATCTCGACCTGCCTGTGACTTTTAGGTAGGCCCACAGTTGTATAGCCCTTACCCCTTTGAACCCTGCAAGCATGTTTTGAAACCATGGGTTTGCTATCTTCTAAAATAGAGCAGGATAACTACAAGTGCTTAAAAAACTTTACCTTCATGGACACCCTTTAGATAAACAATCACTGAAAGCGCTGATTAAGTGGATTTTTAAGAATAATCATACCGTTCCCTATATAATCAACTATGAACAATGGGACAAACTGGGACTTAAGTTGTGGAAAGCTACACAGGCAAATGACACTCTCGCATTTCAAGCTTCTATTGCATGGAGTTTAATTTTAACCTTGCTAGAAAAAAGTGAAAATATAAACTGTGGTGGGAGAGGGAGAGGTAAAACAGGGACGTGATTGTTGCGCGCATATCACGTTGGGAACAGCTGTAGGATAGAAAACCCCAGCCCTTGCGCCGCCATCTCAGCCACAGCATGCAGTGGCTGGCTCGCCCCCCCAGCCCCAAAATGGCCATGGCCGCATGGTCAGCTCGCCCCCTCCCTGATGACCACAAACGGGCAGCGGCCAGCACCAGCCCATACCACAGAGCTGTGCTGCTCCCCCTGAGCCGTCACCAGAAGCAGCCTTTTTGGTGGCAACTCCAACTGCTGGCAATTATTCTGCCACGCAGCCAGGTGGCGCAGTCCCACCTTCAATACCATTGAATTCTTCTGGTCCTCTGGAAGATAGGCCACCCCCACAAGCCTCACCCACATCCGGTCTTCCAGAAGTGATGGCCTGTCAAAATGGCATCGCCCATGAACTCACTGTAACTGGGCCATGTGCTCTAAAAATTCAAGGCGGCTACCCTTTACAACAGGAAGCAGCTTATGATTTCTATTTCAACGAAGCATACCCTGTTTTCCGCCGCGGTAACTGTCCTCCACAATGGAATCCGTTGCCGCTTCCAATCCTTAAAGATACAAAAAAAGCAATAGCCGATTATGGCCTCAGCTCACCCTATGCACTAGAGATTCCAAGGTCCTTATTTGGAGCGTACAACCTCACTCCAAATGATATACAAATGTTATCAGAGGCATTTTTAACAAAAATGCAAAACGCTCTTTTTCTGCAAGAGTAGAAAGCTTTAATCTGCAAGCATGCGGAACAGATTTTTCCTACCACAGGTATCCCAATTGACGATACAATTAATATGATGTTTGGCACTGGGCCATATTCCTCTAATCAAGCCCAAACCACAATCCCTTTAAACAAATTGCAAAGATCTAAGTTCTTAGCTTTTGATGCAATTCGAAATATTGCTGAAGCCTCCGAAGTAACACCGTCTTACACACAAATCCGCCAAAAAGTGACGGAGCCTTTCATGGACTTTGCTGAGAGATTAAAGGATGCTCTCGCAAAATAATTTAAACATCCAGAGGCTCAAGATTCTATGTTCCAGAGACTAGCTATCGAACAAGCAAACGAGGAATGTCAACGCATCTTAAGGACAGTCTGGGATCCTAGCTCGATGGATATGGTTAAAGCATGCCGAGATGTGACACCTAATACCCCCAATAAATCCCCACAAGTTGAAGCCATGGCAGTTCAACACCAATGAACAGTTCCAACTTGTCACTATTGCAAACAAGCAGGACATTTTAAAAAGGACTGCCCTCATCTGAAAAGAGTCCCTACAGTACCAACTAGTTTGTGTCCCCAATGCAAAAAGGGATTACACTGGGCAAGTGATCGTAGATCGCTTTTTGACAGAGAGGGGAGGCCACTTTCACCAAGAGCTGCACAAAAGCTGACCCTGGTTCTGGAAAATGGGGAACTGAGCACTTAGGAGGGCGCTATGATATAAATTACCCCTCAATCACACCACAACCACCTGCTCCCCCCACTCCCGAACAATCACCCAAGGCAGGTGTCTCTAGGGTGGAATTAGCATCTCCCCACCCAGTCACCATAAGCTGTGATGACTACCAAACAATTATTGTGAAACCAACTGGTAATTTACCAGTACCTCATGGACAATACATCTTAACTGGAACTACTACCTCAACTGAAACAGGTGTAACAGTGTTACCTCAACCAGTAACTATGGATAATCAAAAGGTAATAGAAGTGACTGTAAAAGCTCTGTTTCCACCTGTGGAGCTTGACACAGACACACCTATTGCCAATTTAACCCCCATTGATACGGGGGAAAACACCTTAGACTCTATGCCTCTGGTTCAATGGACACAGTCTATTTTGCTTGATCGGACAATGCTAACCTGTTCTGTGTTTTTTCCCCAACTCTAACCAGTGTGTTCAAGTTAAAGGTCTTATAGACACAGGAGCAGACGTCACCATCTTCGCAGAAACAGATGGGCCAAAGGAGTGGAGCACCACAAAGCCCTATATCGACATCAAAGGGGTAGGAGGAGTTCAAACACCACTCCAAAGTGTCTGCACTTTACTAATCAAAGGACCAGAAGGTAAAACTGCTTCAGCAAGGCCCTATGTCCTTAATATTCCAATGACCCTCTGGGGGAGGGATATAATAGGACAATGGAACATCCATCTCACTACCTCAAATTTAGCCTTGAGGCCACTGGAGAGCCGCAGTCTCCCGCCCTCACATGGCTCTCAGACGAGTCCATCTGGGTATCCCAGTGGCCCCTAAAAAGAGAAAAACTGCGGCAAGGCAAACTGTTAGTAAATTAACAACTTGCAAAAAGACATATCGTGCCAACTGATAGCCTCTGGAACTTCCCCATTTTCACCATACAGAAGTCCAATGGGAAATGGAGACTGTTACAGAACTTAAGAGAACTTAATAAAATAATAGAGCCCATGGGAGCTCTCCAACCAAGGCTTCCCTCACCAACTATGCTGCCCTCTAATCAGCCTATCATTATTATTGATATCAAGGACTGTTTTTTTAACATCAAGTTAAACCCCAAAGACTCTCACAGGTTTTCATTTACAGTGCCTTCCACTAATGCAGAAGAGCCTTCTCATCGCTATTGCTGGGCAGTCTTACCATAGGGTATGAAAAATAGCCCTTCTATCTACCAGAGAGTCGTTGCAGACATCTTATCACCAATTCGGCTACAGTTTCCAGAGGCCATCCTGTATCACTACATGGATGACATCCTACTAGCAGCAGAATCAGGGATCTTCTTGGAAGAATCCCATTGGAACATGCCCTAGAGGGAAGAGGGGTCCAAGAGAGCCAGTCAATATTCAAGCATCACTTCCCTCCAGGTTCAAGAATGGTGCATCCCCATTGGCAAGAAAGTGAGCAAAAGGGATAGGAGGCCTGTGTGGATGAAAAGGAACTCTTGCCAAAACCCAGCCATAAGCAAGAGACACATATGAGGTGAAAGCAGGGACAGGCCATGAGATGTTTATGTGGCTGAGTTTTGATAGAGGGGTGGCTTCTGTTAGAAGCTGCTAGAAGCTTCCACTGTCCTATGAAAAGCCAATGATAACCAGCTCCAGGAGGGATTTCCTGTTGCTGGCCAAGGTTGAGCCAATGAGTGTGCTTCTGTGATAACATATTTAAGAACAGAGGAAGGGAGGAGTTGTGGCACAGAAGAAATTCCAGCCCGAGAAGAGAGGACTGAGAACATGGGATAACAGGCAGACACCAAGGTCAGTGCAGCAGGGGGAGGGAAGGGGGGCCTTCCCTCCCTTCCCCCGCCAAGAGCAGGGGAGAGAGAGCCAAGGCCCCTGCAGCCTGTGGAAGACCATTGGGGTGCAGACACCCCCCCTGCAGCCCATTCTGGAGCAGGTGGATGCATAAAGGAGGCTGTGATCCCCAGTGGGAGGCCCAAGATGGAACAAGGTACCTGCTGGAGACCTGTGGTCCATGGAGAGAGAAGCCCACGCTGGAGCAAGTTTTTCTCAGGTAGGACTCATGGCCCTGTGGGGGACCCATGTCAGTACAGCTTATCTGTGAAGGACTGCACCCCCATGGAGATGTGACCCTTGGGACAACAGATTTGGAAGAACTGCTGCCCGAGGGGTGGGTGGACTCACGTTGGAGAGGTCCATGAAGGACTGTCTCCCATGGGAGGGACCTCCACGGGAACAGGGGAAGGACTTAGAGCTGTGGCCCCCCTGTAGCCTGTGGTGAAGACCATAGTGACACAGGTGTCCCCCTGTAGACTATGGAAGACCTTCAGAGTGCAGAGACCCAACTGCATTCCATGAAGGAGTGACCTACGGGACAGCAAAATGAGAAGAGCTGTTGTCCAAGAGATGGACTCAACAACTGACATCACCCCCCCCCTTTCCTATCCCCCTGCACTGCTGGAGGGGGAGGAGGGAGAGCATGGAAGGAAGGGGGGGGAGGGGAAGGTGTTTCTAAGACTGTTTTATTTCTTGCTTTTTGGCTTTTATCTTGTTAGCAATAAATTTAAATTCTACCCCCACTTTGAGTCTGTTTTGCCTGTCAGTAAGCGAGTCTCCCAGTTCTTATCTCTACTTAGGAATCCTCAGCTGTTTTTTTTTCTCTCCTCTGTGGAGTTGCAGAGGGAGGGGGAATGTAGTGGTTTTTGGTGGGTATTTGAAATCCAGCCAGGGTCAAAACCACCACAGGGGGGATGTTGTCAGAGTATGCAGAAATGCAACAAGGAAGGCCCAGGAGCCATCTGGAATTAAATCTGGCCAAGTATGTCAAGGACAACAAGAAGTGTTGCTTCAAATACATCAATAACAAAAAGGAAACCTAAGGATAACGTGGGCCCACTACTGAATGAAACAGGGACCCTTGCAATGGAGTACACAGAGAAGGCAGAGGTACTGAACACCTTCTCTGCTTCAGTCTTTACTGCCAAGGCCAGCACAGGTCTGGAGGAAGGAAGGCTTTTCTTTGGTTGAGGAGATATGGTTTAGAGACCTTTTAGTCAAACATGACATCCACAACTCCATGGGCCTTGACAGGATGCATCCACAAATGCTGAGGGAACTAGCAGGCATCATTGCTAGGCCACTCACGATCATCTTTGAGAGGTTGTGGAGATCAGGAGAGGTGCCTAAGGACTATAAGAAAGTAAACGTCACCTCAGTCTTCAAAACGGGCAGGAAGGAAGACTCAGAGAGCTATAGGCCAGTCAGCCTCACCTGGAGTAAGTTCAGCAGAGGGTTACAAAGATGATTCCAGCAAAGAATATTCTGATACCTCCCAATAGACAAGGTTTCAATCATTATGCACAAAAAATATCTTTTCTTTGCTTTAATACCTGGTACAGTGTTATTCTTGGGAAGATACTATTAAAGGGCACCTCTTAAAGACTCAGATGAGTCAATTTTGTGCCTGTTGTTTCTGTCCAAGTATTCTTAGTTAAAACAGACCCAGTACTTGCATCAACTTGATGGAAGTCTACCAAAGCACTTGATGCACTCTAAGATCTTCTGGGGTACATTTAGCAGAAAATGTGTGGTGAAAGTAATTTCATGAGTCACATCTCCTAGTCTGCACACAATTTTATCTTTAAAGATGAACATATCTAAAGATAGTGCTGGATGAACTAAACCTGCCACCTGCACAGCATAACTCTCTATTTGGCTTTTGTGGCAAGGTTTTGGTAGCAGGGACGGCTACAAGGGTGGCTTCTGTGAGAAGATGCCAGAAGCTTCACCCATATTTGACAGAGCTAGTGCCAACCAGCCCCTAGACAGACCTACTGCTGGCCAGAGCTAAGCCAATCAGCAATGGTGGTAGCACCTCTGCAATAACATATTTAACAAGGGGGGAAAATTGCTGCACAACAGCAGCCAGGACAGAAGATCAAATATGAGAGCAACAACTCTGCAGACACTAAGTTCAGTGAAGGAGAGATAGGAGGTGCTCCAGGTGCTGGAATAGAGGTTCCCCTGCAACCCATGGAGAAGACCATGGTTAGGCAGGCTGTACACCCCTACAGCCCATTGAGGTCCATGGTAGAGCAGAGATCCATCCACCTGCAGCCCATGGAGGACCCCACGCCAGAGCAGGTGGATGTGTCCTGAAGGAATCTGTGACCCCATGGAGAGCCCATGCTGGAGCAGGCTCCTAGCAGGACCTGTGACCCCATGAGGGACCCATACTGGGTCAGTGTGTTCCTGAAGGACTGCACCCTGTGGAAAGGGCCCATGTTGGAGAAGTTTGTGGAGGACTGTCTCCCATGGAAAGGACCCCACTCTGGAACAGGGAAAGAGCATGAAAAGAAAGGAACAGCAGAGACAATGTGTGATGAACTGACCCCATTCCCCATCCCCCTGTGGTGCTCAGGGGAAAGAGGTAAAGAATTTGGGAGTGAAGTTGAGCCTGGGAAGAAGGGATTGGTGGGGTTAGGTGTTTTAAGATTTGTTTTTTATATCTCATTATCCCGCTCTGATTTGATTGGCAATAAATTAAACTATTATCTCCAAGTCAAGTCTGTTTTGCCTATGACAGTAATCAGTGAGTGATCTCTCCCTGTTCTTATCTCAACCCACAAGACTTTCATTATATTTTCTCTCCCCATCCAGTTATGGAGGAGAGTGTTAGAGAGCAGCTTTGGTGGGAGATCTGGCAGCCAGGCAAGGTCAACCCACCAGAAACCGTCAGGAACTCACTGGCCTGAATTCAAATAACACCAAAGTGGATAAACCCAAACAATTTTAATAGTAGTAGTTATCTGAACCCAGTATGACATCTTCCTCATATCTTCAAAATTAAAAACCTGAGAGTTGTCTTAGACTTCTCTACTAGGTCAAACAACCTTGTATAACTTCACACCTATTGCAGCAACAAAGACTATGCAAAGGCATGGCACATTTATCACTCTACAAAAATTGCCCCATGAACAGTCTCCCAACAGTTACTGGAAAGTAATCCATCTGCTGTCTTTTGGGAAGGTGCAAGATAAAGGTCCAAAGAGAGGAAGTTACAGCAAGCAGCTTCTGGCCATGCACCAGACAACATTCTCACCTTAAGCTGGTGTGAAAGTATTTACATAATGCTTCTAGGGGGCTTTGGAAAGGATGGCAAGTAAAAGTCAGGATTCCTTAACCAGTTCTGCAAAATTCTGAACTTGTAAGCAAGTCTGTACCCAAAGAACTAGTTAAGTTCTCCTGTTTTTTTCATGATAGACTGGTTTTCACTCAACCCCAGAGTTGCGATGAGAACATCCACTGTGCGCTGTCTGTTCCTTAAGAAATATCAAACCCACTGTGTTTTAAGTTTGGCAGGTTTGAGGAGACTCGCTCAACCGTAGGACACAGAAATCCCAGGCTCTTAAATGCCTTTCCAATAAAATAATGCTTTTTGACTCAGGAAAAAAGTCTTCCCCAGATTAAAGACAAAACATACTTGGTTACAAATAAAATGTAACACAAAAAATACTTTTTCTAGACTAACCTGAATCTGTTTCACAATCTTGGATTTGTGTAAATATAATAATTAAAGTACACACATCCATACATAGCAGAAGAAATAATTTAAGAATTTCATAATGATAAAAGAAGCCTGCAAATACTGCTACTCTCTTCTTCCCCCACTCAGGTCCTGTAAGTCTTCATCCTTCCTGGGATAGTACTTCTTACACTGAATATAGCTCAGCCAAGCTTCAAAACAAAATGCTTTTGTTGTGACTGTGTTTAAAGAACCTCTTGCATTACTCGTGGAGCTTGTTCTTTTTCCTAGTTGTTAGCTTCATGTGAGCAACAGAACTTCATAGAGCTCAGTACACTGTTCCGAACAGCCAGTTTCTCCAACTGTATGTCTTCAAAATAGCAAAAAGGAAGTAGGGGTAGAAGTAGAGGAGTTAAAAGGAAGACAGCCATGAAAACAAACTAATTGGTACAAAAACTGAAGGACTGATATAGCTGACTGCTTTTCATTCACTAAATGGACTAGAGTTCAAGCTGGTACTTCTTTAATAAACTTGGCTTGCAGAAATCATGGTCAGTTCACAAAAGTATCACATTAAACACCTGTGATCAGCCTAAAACATAATTTGACAGAAAGTAGACATCTAATTTTAGGAGACTCTTAGCAGTGCCACAATGGAGCAGTAAAGACAATAGACTAAGAAATTTCCTCATGTGAGGAAGGTGAAGTATTTAGTTTAAAAGCCTAGATAAACATGTACAACAAACACCATCAGCAGAAGTTAGGAAGGAAACTGGACACTTCAATGAGGGTTGGAAGTCATGCAGGATCCTTTCTAGCAGGAGACAACCAAGAGAGGTAAAGTACCCTGTTATGTACAACTTAAGGACTCTGTCTCTCACTCATACATATCTTGAGAGTCTGACAGCCAAAATCCTCTAGACAGACTTGTAGGAGGACTCTAGGAAGTGAGCAACCCAGATCAATCCATCCACATCAGAACAGACTACTGTTGAAAGCAAGCCTCGTTGATAAGCTTTAATCTCCCTTTAGTGCAAGCAGTTGAGAAAGCCAAAGCATCCTATCCCAGACAGGCAGGCATAAAACCCCATTAAATCTCTCTTTACCACAAAGGAAAGTAATTTTTATCCTGAAAATGGACTCATTTAAACTGTGCAGTGTCCAACAGGGCTTCCAATGCACTTCTTTCCTCCACCACTTCTGCGCAAGTTTAATGCTGCTTTTAACCACTGGGGTAGCGTGGTAGGGGAACTCGTCCCTTGGTGAATGTGTTGCAACAAAAAAAAACACTACGGAGGAAGAGATGTGGAAGATGGCTCACTCATACAGGCCCAACACACATCACAGCTCAGGAAAGGCCCATGCTGCCATCTCTGGAACAATCAGGCCACCTTTTGCCAAGAGTGAACTTCCAAGCACAGCAACTTGGTCTCCTTTCCCCAGGCAACAGTCAGAACTCCATGATCACTTTAAGCTAGTCTAAGTGTGACTGACACAGAAATAAGTCCTGCACTTCTCAGTGCTCTCATCTTGTAATCTAGTCTCCCTTGAATCACCAGTAGCACTTTTTTGGCCAATAAACCAGGTAAAATTCACCTAGCAATATCTGAATTCATAAGCAGGGCAGTTGTTTGGCTCACCACACAGCTCCACAAACCCTGGCATGAGGTGCAAGCTTGAGAACTATAGCATCCCTTGGACAGCAGGCTGCATTTAGGCCAGCCTAAAGCAACCACATAACTTCAGGGTGAATGACACAGTAGCCTTAGTTTGCAAATGACAATCATGAAAACACTTTCCAAAATACAAGTTTATAAGCACAGCAATATATATTTTCTGTTATGAGAGTAACACAGCAAGGAACAAATCAGTAAATGAGTCACAGCAAATGAGTCAGTTATTTTATTTACCATATTCATGACTAGAGTATTTCACAGTGGAAAACATTTTTTAAGCCTGTTTCATAGTCCATCCTTGGAGGAGTTCACCAAGTGACAAGAGGGAGCAAGCTTGCTGAAATGGGCTCCTGGAGGACTCCCACTCATAAGAAAGTGTTACAACCACATTGTGTTGCTCTATCAGCAGCTTTCCTCACAGCAGCAGGCTTGGTCAACAAGGAATGTGATAGAAAAGGGAGGGGGAAGAGTGATAACACTGCTAAATTATAACTGGAAATACAATTTCAACTTCTCTCAAATTAAAGGTTTATGGCTTTTGTAATTTATATTTGCCAGGCAACCTAAGGTTACCAGCCATAGAAAGAAGACAGACATCAAGCTTATATTTTAGCTTTTGAACCTGTATTTACAAAGACCATAGACTATTGGTCTCAGCCTTTGATCAGCACACCACCTTTATGATACAATCCAGGTTTTGTAGGCCAGTACAACAGTCTCTTAACAATTGACACACACAACTCAAGTTGTGAAAGGCCCTTTCATCATAACACCAACTCCTAATACCTATGTTGCTGCACCAGCATGCCCATGTCAGGGCTAAGGAGTTGTAACCACCTCGCTGGACACTGCAATTAGACAAATAGAGCACATATCACTAGCAAATTTCAACAGCTTCCTGTTCACAAATATATTCATTTCCACAGAAAAGCAAACTGAACAAAGGCCTGGTAGCGCTTTTGCCTGTAAAAGAGGAGTTGCTCAGTGCTGAGAGCAGAGTGTGATGGCACTAAGCTCTGCAGGGGATGAGCCTGTCAAACCCTAACCTATGTTGAATGTTTTACTAAAAACTTCCAGTACTTGTATCCAGCTACTGATGGAAGATTAAATTGCAGGCTACCTCAGCAGCAGTCCCACCACCAGCCCACACTGCAAACGTACTCTTCCCACTGCACTTCAAACCAGCATCAGATGGCAGGAACTGCAATAAAGGTGGATGCACTTATTCCACCACACCACACTCCCCCATCCCCAGGTTCAGAACATTGATTTCCTTACCAAGGCCACATGCAATGCTATCCCTTCCAAGCTACCTGGCCCAAAACACCCACCAATAAAACTACATGTATGCTAGGTTAAGATACAGACTTCTTTTTACACTCATGCTGCTGACTCCTCCACCTCATTCACACATGTAACTTCTGCCTGAGGTGCCTGTGTTATATCATAACATCACCTGCCCCACCGCATCTTCTTGCTCCCATTGTCAAATAATTGAGTACAAGGTCCTTGCCTGGAATGCTATTCTACCATTGAGCCTTTGCTGCTTCCAGTGCAATTCATCACACTGGGATGGTTCTCATCAAGGTCCCCAGTGGAAAGCTTTTCTGGAAGTGCTTCAGGATTTATATTCCTCTACCTTTCAGCACTTCTGTAAATTGACAATTCCTCTCTCAGAAGTTTTGACCTTTACTGTCTTTTGTGACTCTCCTTTTACTTCCAAAAAAATCACAGATCAGTGTCTCATTGCACATCCTCCTTTTAGTAAATATTTCTCAATAATCACCTTTATTTAACTTCATTTTGTTATTTAAGGAGGGAGGGGAAAACGGACCTTATAACAGGCATGATTCACTGAAGTGCATGCTCACAATTCACATCTCTTCACACTTATCCAGGTTAACATTCTTATTCCCAGGTCAGCACAACATATAGCCCTGAAAAAAAAAAAAGCCACCCTCTCAGTTTTTCTCAAGTCTGGGTATCACAAATATTCACTAATATGAAGGGGAAAAAAACCAAAACAAAGATAGAAAACACATACCTGCTCTTCTTAAAATTAAGCCATTTATTGCCTGTTGATGAGAATTAAGACACAATTTGACTATACCTTATAATAAAAGAAATTCCATTATATTCTATAATCTTATCAATGCACATTTAACCCTATGAATAAATCTGTTTCTAACAGTTGTACAAAAGTAAATGGCTTTGTTTTACCACTGTAATGGAGTCTCAACCATGACCCAACAGAAATAGCTTCTGATAAAGTTCAGTTCAACAAACACCCTTCAATTAAATAGAAAGTTGGTGCTTTCTGAAAAACAGGGTGTATCTGACACACAAAGGAAATATTTATAAAATTTAAATTCGGATATAAGGTTAAAAAAGAGAGCAAGAAAACACCCACTTCATAACTTTAAATGTATTTTACAATTTCAAAAGCTACAGGACAGCTAAATTACAGTTTGTCAACCTGCTTTCCATTTTGAAAGCTTAGATTTTTTCCTACAAAATGAAACAATTAGCTTCCATGCCTTCACTAATACCCATTGAAAGCAGACCACATAGAGGGAGCAGTCATTCAAACTATATCCTCCTTAAATATGCCTCCTCAGGGATCTACTGAGCTCTTTGACCTCTACCTTATCTCAGGCATCACCACTTGCCCAGTTCTCTTCCTAGTCTGTCATCTATAGAGGTAAACTCAGCATTTTATTATCTCTCTTCAAGTATATCTTATTATATGAGCCTATTAATCCTAAATACTTCTTCACTCTTACCACCAAACAGCCACTTACATTTATCATCTACATAACTACCTAGAAATCATCTTTACATTATTGACAGAATACTTGACAATGTAAAGTTTGATCCCTGAAAACTGACAGTAAAACTAAATGGTATGCTGCTTCTAGAAGTAGGACTAATGAAGTTATTCTCAGCTTCCTCATTCCATCAGACTGCCTGCCAATGTATCTGTTACAGCAAGTCCCGTTCATAGTCACTGCCTACCATTCATGCATTAGTAGCCCATTTAGCTGAAGCCATCTCCATAAATTCATGCATTTAGGTTTGACCAAGAAAGCTGCTCTCATGTATCTCATCTTCAATAACAAAGAGCTAAAAAAGTTACACATTTTGTCATCCCCATCCCTCTGATCTAGAACAAGCAAAATTGAAGTTTCATGCTTTATATGATATAGCTACACTAAATCTAGATACAAAATACAGTGGATTGATATTTTATCCCCAAGAAACTAATTTTATTCAGTTTGCAAGGTTTCAGTTTACAACCTAAATCAATGAAGGAACTGAGACTCATTTTGCATGTACAACAGCAGCAGTACAGCCAGTTGTCACTGGTCAAAGCACAGTATTTTGGAATAAAAGCATTCCAGGTTTCCCTCCTTTAGTTAATATATTAATCAACAGTCTAAATTAATTGCTTTTTCCCCTGTTCTTGAACTTTTAGAAGTCGGTCAACTCAGCAGCATTGTTTTGAAGAAGCACAAGTCATGCTTAATGTGGTCACAGAGGCCACCCCTGTAAATACGCAAATGAGTTTCATTAAAATTTTGTCACCCTCCCAAAGCAGTGTACCATATTCCTCAAGTATGAGAGGAAAACTAAGTGCTTCATTGAGGCAACTGCTGTGCAAGTAATCAATAGCTGACTGTAAAGCTCTTCACAAAATGTGGTTGACTAGCCTATGTTTTCCAAAAGATTATTTGTAGATATTTTTGTTAATGAATTTTTAACACAGTCATTTTATTGGCCATCCTTTTATGGTCAAAACTGCAGGTAAGTGGCAAAAGTGACCAGCTCCTAAGTATATGAAATCCTGAAGACCATACTGCCTACATTTATTTATACTTACCATAAATGCGCTATCAATACCATCACTAATCACTGAATGTGGACTGGTGCTCTATGAGCTTTAGGCCCAGTCAAAATATCAACACAATGTAAAAATTAAATATTAATAAGGCACACCAGTTGCTCTTGGCAAGGGTAAGCTAGAAGCCAATTTGCTGAAGTTTGTGCTGCCACTATGCCTTGCACGCATAGCTGAACACTAGTATGCAGAGAGAATACAAGTCACTAGTATAAAAGAATCACACTTTAAGCATGAGGAAACAAACCTGAGAGAGACAGTGATGATAAAAGCCTTTAACCCAAAATCTTGCTTTTAACACGAGTTTAAAAATACGGAAATAATTAGAATACATGCAAACTTGATCCTCTATTGTACTACAGATTGTAAATTTGTCTCGATTGAATTTTGAGTGCCTCAGTGGTTGAATGTTTTTTATCCATTAGTCATTATAAATTAAAGATTGTAGTCAGCTGCACAGTTCCCGCACTGTATCTGCATTACTAGCGAGCTGTCAGTAACCAGTTAGCAGTTAAACTTAGAATGTGTTCAGTGTCACTTCTTAAAAGTCATACAATTATGCAACATTTGATTTTCCCAGCCTTTAAAATGATCATTTGAACATCAATAACTCTGTAAAAAAGAATATATATATTAATTAATGCCCACTTCTGTGAAATTTCTATCTATAGTGTCATTTCCCCCCTTATTTTTCTGACAACTCTTTAATTTATTAAAGGTCTGACACCAATTAACAATGAAAGATTACTTATGTAAACAGGCAGATTGTTAAATAAAGCAGGAAAAAAAGTAAATCAACTGAATTTTTAGCACATTAATTTAGTAAATGATCTTCTGATTTATCTGATCAGCTAGTTCTGCTAGTGTGAATTTAAACTGAGTTGTTTTACTGCATCCTTTCAATTAGCACCAGACCTTCACGGTCAACTCCTACAGCAGGCCTCTTAGCACTTCTCACTTGACCACAAAAGAATTCTCTGTACTTTAGGTACTATTAAAAGGCTACATTCCTCCGATCTGTTTATGCATTTGCAGAATTAAGTCAGAAAAAATCTATTTTAAGATAGTGACATACAAGTTTTTTAGATGTCCTTGTCTTCAATAGTGGGGCTAAGGCAACAAAGACAATGCATATTGCTACCTCAGAGGAGAGCATGGTAATGCATCACAAGGGCATCACATAAATCATCATTGGCATGTAGCTAGAAGGAGAGTGTAAACCAGCATACAATACCAGCCAATATCTCTAGTGATACAGGTCACAGAAGGTTATGAAACCATGTAAAGAGCTGCATATTCAGTTAAGAGAAGTTTTTTACATGGGTAGTTTTAGATAGTAAACCAAAAGGAAAAACTGGAATTTCAAGGAGACAAAAACTTGCTCTAGTTTTGGGAGATCTAACAGGTTCATTACAAAAAAGCAAATTATATGGCAAAACATTGCAAATAGTTACTGATTTTTAAGGAAACCAATTTGTCCAATGCCAACTTTGAAATTGTTTCAGCCTACCCTCACAGATATTGCTTTAAATTAACTGTTCCTCTCTTAGAGTGCAGAGAGAGCACACAGGCACAAAAGCATCAGTTGTTGGCATGACAAGTAGCTCAAATTCAAGAATTGCTACATACCAAAACATCTGATCATATACAAAGATGGAATTACTTTCCTAAACTGAAAGCAAACTTTGAAACTAGTTTCTTGGGAGCAAGGAAAGCCTTGAATTTAAGGAAAAAAAATGAAATGTGAGAAACATGAAAATTGATCCAAAACAAAGAAAAATTTAAACTTTTATAGAACAGAAGACTCCTTGTTTTAAGAACTAGAATGTGAAGTGGTTTACAATTCATTTTCTCCTTAAAAAAAAATTAAAAATTCTAGTCCTGACCAATTCAAGGTTGATCAAAAGTTAAAGCGTGTTATTAAGGGCATTATCCAAATGCCTCTTAAACACTGACAGGCTTGGGGCATTGACCACCTCTCTAGGAAGCCTGTTTCAGTGTTTGACCACCCTCTCCAAAAAAAAAGGCTTCCTCAGGTCCAGTCTGAAGTTCCCCTGGTGCAGCTTTGAACCATTCCCATGCATCCTGTCACTGGATCCCAGGGAGAAGAGCTCAGCACCTCCCTCTCCACTTCCCCTCTGCAGGAAGCTGGGGAGAGCCATGAGGTCACCCCTCAGCTTCCTTTTCTCCAAACTAGACAGAGCCAGAGTCCTCAGCTGCTCTTCACAGGACATGCCTTCCAGCTCCTTCACCAGCTTTGTTGCCCTCCTCTGGGGGCAATTCAAGGACCTTCACATCATTCCTAAATTGTGGGGGCCCAGAACAGTACCAGAGGTGAGGCTGTGCCAATGCTAAATACAGCAGGAACAGTGTCCCATGCCTGTCAGTGTTTAAAGCATTTGGGCAATGCCCTTGACAATACAATTGATGTTTCATATCACCAGCTTCCACTATTTTTGTGCAGCCTTCCAAAACAGGCTCATATAGGGTATACAAACAAAAAAATTAAAACCACAAACAAACAAAAATCCCAAAACCAAACTCAACCAAAAGTATTTTCAGCAGTAGGTATAGCATTTGTTTAGAATGCAGTTAAGGAGTCCAGAAGCAGCAGTCAACATTTAAGTTCTATTTATGTATATTTTCTTTCTTCACATTGACCCTTGCCAACATCACTCCACTTTTGAAGCTAAAGAAAAAAATTTCTTTTTTTTCTTTCACAACTACTCATTGAGGCCTATTCCACTGCTGAAAGCAAGCAAAGCCAAGCCCACACTGGGCATCCTAGAAGACTTCATCTTTATTTATCATCCCTTGGCTTTATTTTCACAGTGAATTCCTAGCTTAATGTAATCAACCAAGAAACCCTCCCTATGTGCACTCCTGTCATTCTTCATGGCTTGCAAAGAGAATCAAGTGCAAGCAAAAGAGGAAAAAAAAAGTCTCAGCACTGCCAATCAAACTAAAAAAGCCCCTACTTCTGTTTTTGCCAGTCCTGAGGAACCACAGATGCACCTCCGACCTTTGAAAAAAAAAAGCCAAAAGATTAAACTTATAAGAAAGTTAACTTTAAAAAAAAAATAATTTTATAAAACTCAAAAATTCTCTTAAAACTTTCCAGAATAAAAAAAAAATTAGAAGAAAAAAAAAAACTACGAAAAAACAGCCAAACGCTGAAACTCCACCGAGGCAGAAGGCATTTAACCCAGGAACAGCAACAGAGCTTCCCTTCAGAAAGTAGAAGGCAATTTTGCAGGATGCCCGCGAAGTGAAATCCGCTGCGGACAAGGCCGAGGGAGAGCCCAGCACCCTCCGACTTCGAGGCACAGCACCGGGATCAGCGTCTGCCGCCACAACTCGGCACGGCTCAGCCCCCCATGGCGATGCGAAAAGGCGAGCAGCAGCTACAGCTGAGCCGAGCCACCGCCAGAGGACGATCCGGCCCAGCACGGGGCGGGACGGAATGACCGGCCGCGCGGAGCCGCCGTCCCGCCCTGCCCCGATTGTCGAGCCGGCAGCCGGCAGTGAGAAGCAATAAAGTCTTTTGTCCGGTTTCCCCTTTGAGGGGGGTGTGGGGGGGGGTGTGCAGAAAACCGATAAGAACACAAACGTGAAAGTGAGAACAAAGTGTCCAGTTGCCGCCGCCTCCTCCGCGAGACACCGCTGCACAGCAATTCGCCCGGGCCGCACAAAGCGTCAGCGCAGCACCCCCCACGGAAGTTTCCAGGGGAAGCCATAAACCCCTTCCCCACAGAACCACCACCCCAACGGGGCCTGCTTGCGAGTGGCGGGAGCAGCTCACATACTCTCCGTCGGGGCGGAGAGTACCAACCTCCGGTGCCCTTTAAACAGAGGTAGAGAGTAGTTAACCAGGGGTGCCAGCCCGCAGAGAGGGAAGAACAGTGGCAGGCGAAGGCCGCTGGGTGCGGGAGCAGCAGCGGAAAGGGGGAGGGAAGCATTGTTCCACGAGAAGAAAGCGCAGCGCTTTTCTTCTCACCTCGCCGTTGTCACGGAGGGGCTCATCCTAAAGTAATTCGTGGGCCCCTCTGCTCCTGAGCTGGAGCAGCTCCCCGCCATCACATCTACTCACTCCCCTCTCCCCAGCAGTGGGGCCTGGGCAGATCGCACCTCCACCCTCCGACTTGCCACCGCCCTAGAAATGCCTTTGTTTGCAGCTTCCCCCGCACCGCACACCCGCTCCCGGAGGCCCCCATCCTCTTTTAATTCCTTATTTTGGACCGCGGCTCATCCCGCCCCCTCCCCCCGTCGTCCGCCTTCTGCTGATTCACTTCCACCAGCGGTCCCGAAGAGGGGGGAGCGGAGGCATCTCCTTGCCATTGTGGCTCGGGGTATAGTGATGACCCGGATTGCCATATGTGGGGAGCTGGGAGGGAGCAGAATGAAATGGGATTACACACTCTGGATTTCAGGGAGCGGACACAACGCGTCGGGAAAGTTGAAGGGACAGGCGAGGGGCAGCGTGCCCGGCCACCCCGTCGGAGACCTGGCCGACTGTTGGCGGCGGGCGCCGGGGATACGTCACGGAGTAGAGCGAAGGAGTTATTCCATATTCTGGACGTGAGGAGGAGGAGACTGCCAGAGGAAGTTGCCCAGCCCGAATTGCAGCCTGAGAGTGCAGGCCGTACCGCGGGGGAAGGGGGGGAGGGGGGGAGCCGCTGGGGGGAGCTCCCCAGCCACACGCGCCGAGGAGGTGGGGTGGCTCCGGCCACCAGGCCGCGCAGGAAGAAAGGCAGCGCCCCGGATAGCAGGCGGGTGACCCGCGACTGAGGAGGCCTGCAGCACCCTGTCCAGGTGGCCGCGGCTCGGCTCCGCAACGCGGTCCCGGCCGGTAACTCACCGACTTGCAGGACATTATCGACACAGTCGCCATCTAGAAGAGCGATGCCCCTGCGAAAAGGCAGGCGGTTCTCGTCGACGGCGGGGGTGTCCGCGCCCCCGCCCGGCGCGGTGCCGGCGACGGCCCCCCCGGGGGCGGTAGCGAGATCCTCGGCGCCGGTGTTGAAGGAGGAGTACATGCAGATCTCCCTCTCGCTGCGGGGGAAAGACCAGTAGACAATCCTGCGCTGCACTGGCTCCGGGATCCGTTCGAACCGCTCCTCCACCTGCTGGAAGGGCCACTTCTCCGCCACCTTGCGAGCCGCGATGTCCAGCAGAGACTCGGGGCTCTGGGTCTTGCCAAGCGGTAGCAGCCCCAGGGCGGCGGCGGCGGCGGCGGCAGCAGCTACAGGAGCAGCTGCGGAGGAAGGTCCGGCGCAGAGCGCCCCGCTGCCGAGTTCAGTACCGCCCACCCGCTGGCCCAGCCTGCACGCCAAGCCATTGCCTGGTCTGCAGCAGAGGCGCTTAGCGGGGAAAGGGAGTTGACCACGCTCCGCCATGATCGCACTGCTTCGAAGCAGATAGCGGAAGTGGATATACCCTATAAAACGGCATCGGGAAGACCGGGAGCCACCCCTGGGTCACGCCCCCTCTTCCCTTACATGGCCGCGAGGGGCGGTGCCAGATGCCTCGCCCACGGAGTGAGCGGAGCCTTATACAAATCGGCGCCATAAACATAAATAGAAAAGCTCGAGGAAGGCTCGAGGGATGGTGCGCGCGCGCTCCTGGTGCAGGGACGCCCTGCCGATATGTCGATGTCACACGCGCAAGCCCGAGAGTGCCTCGCACGCCTGGTGGGAAAGAGGAGCGTGGCTGGCGGTGCCCCTCTTTGACACCATATAGGGAATGGAATGCGGGGGCGGGGCCGCTGCGGTCTCAATCTGGTCACCTCTGCTAGGAAAACTGGTGGGGAGTGGGTGAGGAGAACTATGTTCCGTAGACGGAAAGTACGGTAACGGTTGAGGCGGCCACTTTCACCCGCAACAAAGTGGGGGCTGGTCAGCCCCTAGCGCCTCGCCCGGGGGAACAAAGCGACGCCCACCTTTCGCTGGAGTTCCGCAGGAGTTGAGGGCTGCTGGGAAGCGGTAGAGGCGCCTTGGAGGGCAGGTAGAAGGTGCCTACGGGCGGGTCCATATGGGGTCGAGTGGCCTGGCTTGGGCTCCTACATCAGAGGCGGGCTGAAATGGGCGAAACCAGAGTGTTATAATCGGGGTTCTGCTCTTCTGGGGCAGGATCTGGGGTGGCTGAACCCACGCGTTCCCGCAACAAGCCCTTGAGGTGGCTCAGTGAGGCGCGACTCATATTTCCCTTCTATTAGAGGCACTACGGTATCTACGGCTATTGGGCCGCGGGGTGGGCCCCGGTCCCTTGTGCCTGGCGTGTGCTGGCTCGATAATCGCGCGCGCGCTGTGTACGCGTTTGTGTGCGGGCTGGTTGTAGTAAAAGTAAATGGCCGGTCTTTGCGAACGAAGAACCGGGGATGGTCTTTACACCTTCCAGCCTGCGCATTGGATTTTTTAGGTGAGACACAGTGTGCGCGGAACTGAGCCCACCCTTTAATCCTAAAGTTCATCTGCCGGGGCCAAGCGAGCTTGGACGGTGGCAGCAAGGTCCTCAGGACGTAGATGGATTGCCTTACAGGGCTAACGAGCTCCATCTGCCCGGGGAGTGGCCCCGACCGGGAATCGAACCCGGGTCTCTGCGGCAACAGCGCAGCGCCTTTACCCTCTAGACCACCAGGGGCTCCCTTGGGCTGGTTGTAGACCGATGCGAACTCCATGCAGCCGACTGACTTCACAGGTGGTCCGGCTTGGAACCGCTCTGGTAGCCCAAGATGAAGGGCTCCGTGCCACCACGCAATTAACGCGTTGTGTTTGTCTTGGTGTCGAAAAGGTCTATAAAAAAGCTGGTGTTAGGCCATCTGTCCCGGTTCATTTTTTGCAAGCGATGAGGTGCACAATGCTCACATTTGCTGCAGAGCGTGAAGTGACGAGGATTCTTTTTTCTTTCAGTATTCACTAAAAAAAAATAACAACATATGGGATCATACCAATTCCTCAAAGTAAATGGCCTTCCTGAAAAAAAAAAAAAAGAAACAAAATGCTGATGAGCTACAGTAGCAGGATGAGGATATGACTCCTGCATAGCAACTTACAGTAAGTACACATAACATCAAGTTGACTTGAAACTTAATATCTACTTTTGTTTCCACCAAAAACTGAGACTACACCAATAGTTTATTTAACAGGTGATTGAAGAGCTTTACAGAAACTGTGTTTTCTGTTAAAAATGGATGGGAAATTCAGTGAACTGTATAAGACTTGCTGACTGTTTTTTAAAAAAAGATCAGCAGAAAACCTGAAGATGATTTAAAATATGCAATTTCTGGGTTTTTTATATGCTACTAAGCTCATAGACAGTAGCGTTGATTTGTAATTTCACAGGTAGAGAATCCTTTTATATCTAGGTATAGAACTTTTTTTTCTTTTTCTGCTGTCAGTTGCTTATACTAAGAAAATGGCTAATGATTTTTAGCCAAGGAGTTTAAACTGCAGTCAACTAAAGGGGCTAAACTGTGTTCGGCAGAGTTCATTTTCGGTATATACTGCAAGGTGTTTTTTCTTTGGAATCATGAGAGCTACTTTCTGAACAGGAAATGAGTATAAACTGATGCTTGTGCTTCTGGGTAGAGACTGCACAAAACAGTTACTCTTGAGGTGCCAGTTTCATAAATTCACAGATACCTTGCTGGGATATTAACTTGCATATTCATCATTTTAGGCATATCTTTTAAAAGTGATCTACTGGATTTATATACTTGATTCCAATTAAATTTTGGAGGCATTTGGGAGCCTGAGTACTACAGACAAAAGATAAGGATGAATTACTTTATTTTACTATTAATATGGTATTGATTTCAGTATTTCTGGGAGCAGATAAATGGAATATGTAGAATGTAAAAAATTAAGAACTTCATGATTGCATGTGTACAAGAGCAGAGGAAAATTACATTTTCACCTCATCACTTACTCTTTGTTAATAATTGTTCACATCTTGAAGTAATTTTTCTTCTATATTCTAGCACTATTTCTGTTTTAAACAAGTTGTGAGACCCTGGTGAAAGAGACAGGTTGAATTTCAGGAAGGTGAGGTGGTGCTCTGTTCCATACCCTAACCCCTTGGAGCCTCCTTGGGCAGCCCCGGAGCAGCTGTCAGTCAAAAGCAGCCCAGGAGCACTGCCCCATACAACACCCCCTGGAGCCCTTACACCAGCCTCAGATTGGCTAACACACTGCCCCTCACTCCGCCCCAGAGCCCCAGAATGGCCAGTGGGCCAGAAGTCCCACCTGGGGGGGGGGGGGGGGGGTGGCCACATCAGGCTAGAGCAGATAAAACCAAAATCATGTGGTCTCTGGTTGGATTCTAGCATTTGGACATGTGGAAGCTGGACTTGCATGGGACTCCAGGTGGTAGCTATAATTCTCTCTTTTTCTCTCTCTTTCTTTTGTCATATACATAGCCATAAATTCGTGTCAATAAAAGAATAAAACAAACAGATTGTAAAACTTAATAACACCCCCATAAAGAAATAAAGCAGACCATTTGTAAGGCCATCAAGGTCAAAAGCTATAAACCATCTCTGCTTTCCTAAAATGAATTATATGATCTTTTAGGAGTCTTGTAGTCTAAGAATTTATGAATTATAGGAGAACTATCACTGTTGCAGAGATAACAACCTAGCTCTAGTTGTGAAAATAAACATATGGTAAATGTATATGTATATCATGTAATAAATATGCATGAAGTAGCTAGAATAAATGTTAGTCGAATACTCTATCAGGCACGCAGAATCTTTCTGTTGCCCAGCATGCTGTTTGCTTTTATCATATAATAAATTCCAATTTGAATACTGATTATATCCCGAGACTCTGTTTCTCACAAATTGGGGAATATTTAGAGACTGTTTCTCACACTTTACTTCTTCTTCAAATCTCCTTTCTTGATATTTTGGGTAACTTAAAACCAGATGGGTTGGATTTTGCTAAGTTGTATGGTTTAGCATGTGTTAAGTCAATGCTTTGTGGAATGCTTTATTCTGGCTAAATAAACTTTAAACTTTTGCCAAGTTCCCTTATTTTTTTAAGTTTGCCAATAAAAGCGTGTTATTTTACCTCCTGAGAAAATGCGTGTAGCGTCTTCTCCCATGTGCCCTCTCAAGGTATAAAAGAACTGAAGGCCATTTTAATAATTCTGCAAGTGAATTTTTGAAGCCTTGTATATTTTTAAACTATAACTCCTTCAATGAGCTCAGAGGGCGAGCCTGGGGTCTTACACTAGTGTCTAGTAAATCAATAAAAAATGCTCTTACAAGTTGGGTAATGGATGTTATTTACCAGTTCTTAGCCCCCCGCTGCAATAAAGATAACACACTGATGCCACTGGAAAAATTCTTCATGTCATAGTAAAGAAGCTTTATAGTGAAAATAGAGAAATTAGAAAAGTGAGAGATGTGCTTATAAAAAATTGAACTTCTACAATAAGCAGAAATAGCCCATGTGTCAGTAATCTCTACTTATTCTTCTGTCTTCATCCATCTACTACTCAGTAGTTGCAATGGAAGACAGGTATGCAGCTGTTTTGGTTAATATTATCTATAGTAATATGGCAATATAAAAGCATAAAAATATCACTTAAGAAAATGTATAAGGAAAAAGAAGGGAAGAAAGACAAAGAAAGGGTATCACCAACAACAATTCTGTGACGAGACTTGATTGTTGCAATTTCAATGTCTGATGGTCAAAGTCTTGATCCATTGGGGTGGGAGAAGCCTGTGAAACACAGTCCGATGGGTTAATATACGCTCAGGCTAGGTGGGAAGGCCCAGATACCTCCCCTGGAGGGAGCTTTCAGTCCTCTGGCAGAAGGCCTCAGAAATTAGTCTGGGGATTCTTCAGGAGTCTTTGATGGTTTACACCAGGGCTGTGAGTTTGATTCCTGTATAGGCCGTTCACTTAAGAGTTGGATGTGATGATCCCTGTGGGTCCCTTCCAACTGAGAATATTCTGTGATGGCCCCTTCTAAGACATGACAGCTGCCTCTCACATCAGTATAGTTGAGCCAATTATGCCCCATCAGAAGGGATAAATACCCTCAGACCTACATTCCCTGGGGGATAGGGGGTGTGTGTGAATGTAAGGGAGGACAACTGACATGATAAAAAGCACCATCCTGTCTCCACAGAGTCTGCCTCTTATCTGGCTCAAAGCCCAGCTTGTAGCCCCTGGTGGTGGGTGTTCACCCTCTCTGTCTTATGTGAACCAGAGGCTTCACCACCACACACCCAAAACCTCACCTCCTCCTCCAGTGCAAACCTGGCCTCAGCAAAGCACCCTGCTGCCTCTGCAAATGGGCAATTGTTTTGAGTCAACAATCATTAACATTTAAGTCTCTCACACATACCTGAACTGTATTTAAATTTATAGTTAGTTTTATCTTTCAATCATTATTCTTGTGCAAAGACTTTGCTGAGCTGAACATTCATTTCCTCTTTTTCTGCCCCATGGTTTTGGGAGGTCTGTATTCCAGAGCTATGCAGAAATGAATGGCTGCAAAACAGCAACCTTGATTTGGTTAACTTCCTGAAGATAATCAAAACCTATTTTGTCAGCTAACGTTTCAAAGCATTAGGCCACTTGCAGACATTTTTTTCTCATTCCAGTAATACATGCAGGGCTTGAACATTTATGGTGATTTAAAAGAAAGATCACATACAACTGTGCAGTTTTGTTTGTATGAAACAAACAATGGACTAAATGCAGAAAAATGGATTGCAGACAACTGTGATAAGTAAAGGCACCGGTTTTATTCCAAGCAAATTAAAATAAACAAAAGGGCACTAACAAAAGAACTATTTCTGCATATTTACTAACTTCTAGGCGTACCGTGGAGTCTGTAAGGTGAAGGGTCCTGTCTGGACCTAACACCAGGGAATCTTTTGCAGCCAGGAACAGGGAACAAATTATAAATAAAAATGTATTCCTCTGTGCCATGTGGATACAGAGAGGCCCTCCATGCCTTGCAATGTGGGGATGATGCAAGACCCTCGTACGAGCCCAGGGGAGATAAGTTACAACCAGCCAAAAGGTAACACCCACCTCCAAAGCAGGGAAATTACCTTTTAAGGCAACAAACGGACAATGAATGAATATTCAACAACTGATATCGAAAAGGTACAAAAAGCGCGGTTTTCAAACAACATGTGTGCTCTTTGTATGATCCAGAGGTGCATCCAGTGCTGGAAATGGGTAACCAGCACTGCAATAAAAAACTCTTGCTATATTTCTTTGTCCTGCAGGTATTTTTGCCATCTTCAAAATTCAAGAAAAAAAGTAACTTATAACAACAACCTTATGCTGGCCAACACAAGTCACCCTGGTGGTAAAAACTACCTGGAAATATGGGAATAAGAACAACAACCAACCATTAAGAGGAGACATAGCATTTAAGCTGAACAAGAGTCCAGATTCATGTGCTGGAAGGGTAGGGGATCAGAGATGAATAGGATGAAACTGTGGGAAAGATTCCTGTCTGTTGAATTTACGGCCATGAAAAAGAATCCACAGAACAAAGACAATAGCTATATTAGTAGGAAAATTTAATTACAACACATGTTGGGTGCTCAGGTCCCAAAGTCTCCTAGAGCACACCTTTCAATTCAAAATCCCTGCCTTTTAAACATTCTTAAGGTTCAACTCTGTTTACGTCATGGGGGGGGTGGTGTTTCTCTTCTTCAGATTGGCTCTTCGGTGCCCCCCCTCATGCCAGGGGCGGAGTTTCTGGCAACATGGCCGCCTCCATGTGCCTGCATGGTCAGCCATGTGGCATAAGACTGAGTCAGCTTTATTTTCAGTTAATATGTAATTTCCCTATTCCCATGTGGTCAGTCCCTTACATACATTTCGAGACTGAACTGTATGCCTTACAACTTTCGCAGTACTCCTAAAGGTTAGTAATAAGACGAAAACAAACATAACTTTATGTTAGTAATTTTACCCATTTTATCTGCTTATAATAAAACCGGTCTTTTATTTCTCACAAAACTTTGCAGTGTAGTGATTCTGGAAATTTAAATACAGGAAAAATGGATAATAGTGATGAGTGTTAATGAAGTTATCGTCTTAAGATTGGTCAATGAAGAAAATCATGTGCTTGGTCAATACCTTTGGTTTTACAATGTTTTCTTAAATAGTTACATTTGTTCAGAAATTATTTTTATTTAAGGACTTTAAAATAAAATGTTTGCCTTTCAGTAACCTTTTAAACCAAATACTCTAGTATAAATATTGCCAGCTCTTTAGAGTCTCTCTGTTAAAGTGAAAATAAACCAGCAGCAGCAGTGAATGAGCCCTTTCAAAGTGCAGGCTTTAATTTTAATTAAATTCCATTATGGTTCTGAAACTGGAGTCAGGCTAGAATCTAAAAGCATTTAGGAAAATGTATTTAAAATACCAGGTGTGTTTTACAAGTATTCAATAATAATGAAAAGATACAAACATCATAATCCTTGACATTCATTTGTGTCCTCTGCCTTTCTGTGGCTTGATAATTGATGTATGAAGTGTTATAAGTTAGTTTAAGAATTTAGACAACTCAGTTCCAATTAAAAATTGATAAATTTATTAAGCAAGCGATAATAAAGCAAACAGCGCTGGGTGGTCTGGGGGGCAAGTGCCCCGCCCGAGACACACACACATTGTTGGAAAACCGTGCTTTTTGTACCCTCTCGATATCAGTTGTTGAATATTCAT
>NW_020956354.1:74263-76472 GCF_003031625.1 Empidonax traillii | reverse complement strand
AAAAATTGATAAATTTATTAAGCAAGCGATAATAAAGCAAACAGCGCTGGGTGGTCTGGGGGGCAAGTGCCCCGCCCGAGACACACACACATTGTTGGAAAACCGTGCTTTTTGTACCCTCTCGATATCAGTTGTTGAATATTCATCCATTGTCCGTTTGTTGCCTTAAAAGGCAACTTTCCTGCTTTGGAGGTGGCTGTTACCCCCTGGTTGGTTGTCACCTATCTCCCCTGGGCTTGTACAGGGGGGTCTTGCATCATCCTCACACTGCAAGTCCTGGAGGGCCTCTCTGTATCTACATAGTGTAATAAATTAGGAACGTCAGAGTTTAATAAATTACTTGAATGCTTGTAATTTCTCTGTAACCATAACCTTCTGTATTTTTTTTTTCTGTAGTAAAAATTAATGATAGAATTCTGTGTTTTGTAACAAACCCCTTTTCCAGTAAAACCTAAGACAATGTTTGCCAGGAATGTCTTATCCGAAAACAGACAGGTAAAAACACAAACCTTTTTCTTACGGTAAATGACAGGTAAATACACAAACCTTTTTCTTACGGTAAATGGACAATCAGACCTTCCAGGAACTCCAGGAAAGAATTCTAGACCAGATAATCCTCCTTCCAGGAAAGAAGAAAACGGAATACACTTTCCTTGTGAGAATTCAAACTCCAATAAACATCTTATGTCTGACTTCAGGCTGGGGCACAGATAGGATCATCTAAACAAGACACCGCTCCTGGGACCTACGCATGTGTGAGACCGGACTTCGGATTGCGAAATACGGAGCCAGGGGGACATAAAAAGGGGACCCAAACTTGTAGTAGCTGCTGGTTTTTGCCACAGTGCAAAAACGACCCGGTGCACTGTTCCTTTTTTGCTTGTTTTAATGCTTTTATAATAAACTATTTCTTTATTGCAGCTTTGCAGCCCGGCTTTTATTGCTTAACTTATAACACATAGCACAGAGAAATATATTTTCATTTATAATTTGTTCCCTGTTCCCGGCCGCAAAAGATTCCCTGGTGTTAGGTCCAGACAGGACCTTTCACCTTACAGACTCCACGGTACGCCTAGAAGTTAGTAAATATACAGAAATAGTTTTTTTGTTAGTACCCCCTTTTTATTTTAATTTGCTTGGAATAAAACCGGTGTCTTCACCTATCACATGAAGTAATTCTGAGATGAACTGAAGGAGAGGGCATTGTGTGTGCCAGAGTCCCAGAGCTGTGTGAATTAATGCTGCTCTGTATTTTCTCAGGGAATGAGCACATTCAGTTTACATTTATTGAAAATAGACCCTGGGAATGAATTATTTCTTCCTTATAAGGAAGAAATCCCTTGTGTTGGGATATCTGTTGAAACAGTTTAGTTCACTACTAAGTTACTAGGGATAAAAACATCACTGTTATAAGTAAAACGATATAGTGAAAGTGACTTCTTTAAATGTTATCTTGTGGATAAGCATCCTACACTAAGAAATCTTTTTATCTTCCCTGGCTTCCTTCCTTTAAACTCCATTTTACTTTAGGCTTCCTTGAATTAGACTAAAGGGCTACTTTGCCATGGCAGTGTAGTGGGTTGACCCTGGCCAGATGCCAGGAACCCACTAAAGCCACTCTCTCACTCTCCCTCTTCAATTGGACAGAGGAGAGAAAAAAACAGCTAAGGATTTATGAGTTGAGATAACAGCTGGGAGAGGTAATTTACTGATTACGTTCATGGGCAAAACAGACTCAAAGTGGGGATAATACTTAAATTTATTACTAACAACATAAGAGCCAAAGAGTGAGAAATTAAACAGTCCTAAAAACACCTTCCCCCCACCCCTCCTTCCTTCCATGTTCTCCCTCCTCCCCTCCAGAGGTGCAGGGGGACAGGGAATGGGGGTTACGGTCAGTTGTTGTTTCTGCTGCTGCTCAGAGAGAGGAGTCCTTCCCCCTGCTCCCATGAGGTCCCTTCCACGGGAGACAATCCTTGATGGACCTTGTTATAAGTTAGTTTAAGAATTTAGACAACTCAGTTCCAATTAAAAATTGATAAATTTATTAAGCAAGCGATAATAAAGCAAACAGCGCTGGGTGGCCTGGGGGGCCAGCGCCCCGCCAGAGACACACAAAACTTGTTTGAAAACTGGGCTTTTGTACTCTTTCGATATCAGTTGTTGAATATTCATTCATTGTCCGTTTGTTGCCTTAAAAGGTAATTCC
>NW_020956354.1:70800-73802 GCF_003031625.1 Empidonax traillii | reverse complement strand
TTAATTTGCTTGGAATAAAAACCGGTGCCTTTACTTATCACAATCCCCCATTTTTTTTATTTTTTTTTTTTTATGGTTTTATTACAAGGTTAATTATGTTAAATTTCTATGATGTTTCGGGTTCGTTGAGGAGTAGTTTTCGTGTTTTTCTTTATGTCTTTAGTTTGCCCGGGAGCCAGATGCAGGATAATGGTCTTTTGGGCTGTGGTACTTCTTGCTGTGACGCTTTTTGAATTCACAGATATTGTAGTCAGTTGCATCTGTAGAAATTAATCTCATAAAACATGGAATTAATAAGGTAAAAACAATAATTTAAAGACAGTATATAACAAGAAAAAAAAAAACTTAATTTGTTTTTATCAGGAGTTTATTACTTTCTATTAGAGGCAGTTACCAGAGTTGTGTCATAGCATGTGTTTTGAGAGCACTTTTGGCAGTGATCATTGGCAATGACCACTAGCAGGAATGTAGTTAAGGCACACAGAGGTCCAGTATAGCATATACCTCCACTTTCCATGCCTATCGGATTGCCGCCGACAGCAGGAGAGAGATATCTTCTTGTGGCAAGTATAGCGGCTAATCTGGTCTTGCCCTCTGTGGTGCCACTGCTTATCAGTATTGGTGTTTATTAGTGCTTTCTGGCATTGCCCCTTGGCAATGTCTTTTGTTTTTGTGCTCTGGTTATTTAGGCCTCGATTGCCTCTTTTGTTTAGTTATTTAGGCTCCTTCAGTTATTTAGGCTATAAGAAATGTAGGTATTATGGAGTTATTAAAAATACGAAGGACCACTTTTTTATGGTGGTTAAAACATGGTATTACTTTTATAACAATTTTCTTTCATTGGGGAGTAGAGATTTTTCTGCATTACCGCCCTTCAGGAGTGGTGTATCTTCATGTAGTGCTGGTCTGTTGTTTCAGTGTACCAGCTGGGCCTTTGGCTGGCACTTAGCATGTGCACGCAGCGATGGATTCTCTGGCATTGCTTCCTTCACGCACGCGCTATTGGACTTAAAAGTTAATGAAATCACAGAATTATAGAATCATAGAATTAATTAGGTTGGAAGAGATTTTTAAGACTATTAAGTTCAACTCTTGATCCAATCTCACTATGAGTACTAGATCATGGTATTAGGTGGCATATTCAGTTTTACTTTGAACACTTCTAGGGATGGTGAATTATTTAAATGCTTGATCACTCTGTTTGCAAACCTTCCTTGGCAGAGCTCAAGGTCATGCCTTTTTGTTTCACTGTTGATTGTCTGGGAGAAGAGACAGACTTCCCGCCAGGTCATAATCATCTTAGGTGAAATTCTACAGGACAGTCTAGCTAACAGGATAAACTCAATCCACTTTCAACTCTCAATGCATGGCCACATTTTCATTCATTTTTCTGTTTTACACAACAATATTTCCCTTTCTCCCTCCTCTGGCTCTTCTAACAACTTATCATTTATCCAAACCTGCTTCACTCCGAAAGACTCTGATAATAATCAGTGGTCAGTCTTTCACAACATCATCTTAACAATATATTACTCCTTTTCTTCTCCCTCATCTTCAAATCTCTCAAGTTATTTTTGCTTTCTGTGCTGGCACACAGACTCTCTGTTGTTTTAAGAATGCTTTCCTTTTCCACATCACTCCGTTCTGTACTTTTTTTTTAACATGCTTAACCAACAAAAACTACTTTGTCATAGATCCCTTCAGAAACATTTCTATTGGCCTTGCAAACTTCTAATTTTCAATATTCATCACAAGAATGTTTATAGAACATATGTTCCCATCCCCTCTCACCCACAATGAGAGAGGTTTTACTCTAACAAATAATTTGTTAGTAACTTCTTACCACTCAAAGAACACATTTCACTTAGAAATTATCTTCATGAGGTGCACACACCTATACACACGCTACATATAACAAACATACTGCTTAAAAATGTTGATTGCTCCCGAAAAATCTCGGAAGCGTCTGAGAGCCCCGGGGCCATTCCGAGAGCTCCTCAGTTGTTAACATTTCCTTATCTCTTTATCGCTTCTACACAGGGGACTGCCGCCGTGCTGCGTTCTCAGACAAGGGATCCTTTTTCCCCCCTCCCTGGAAGCCTGGCCAAGATTAGGAAGCACTTTACTAGGAATTCAGAATACATTCAAACAAATTATGTCTACAGATTGGTGGTCCACACTGCACAGACAGGGCAGCCTCAAGAAGATTCTCTTTTGCATTTGTTCAGGCTTTAGTCAGTAGAGAAGATTACAAACCAAAGAGAATTACAAAATCCTCACTGCCAAAACCCATACACACAGAGAACAATTTCCTGGTGCAGCAAAGTTGAAAAAGGAAAGAATTCAAAGAATACACTCAGAAGTTCAGAACCATGTAAAAGTAGTGACAAACTAGACTCAATCAACAAAGTCTATACTGCCCAAAAAAATTCCTTGTTTATCTATTACTTATTCACTGTCTCTGTCAGGGCATGGAGAGGATGACAGTCGGAGACAAAGGAGACAGAAGAGAATATTCGAATACGGGCTATATAATATGGGGATTAGAGAATGACTTTTTTCCCCAAGCTTCTATATAATAATATATCATATTTTTCTTAGATTTAATTTTTTTTTTCTTAGCGGAATTACTCCACTGTTTTATTTTTTATCGTAATGGGCTTTGTGGGGAGATATCATCCTTCCCCATGGGATCCAGAAGGCTTGCTTTTCTTCTGTCCCATCTTCTAAGGCGCTTTAAAACGTACACACACTTGCTTTCTCCCGGTCAAGACTCACTCCCTTGCGGGCTGTGGGACTGCATTACAGGAGAATTTACACTGTTTGGTCTCCTACCGAGACCACTCACACAGGCACACCTTAGGATTCCCTCCCCCAACCAAACGGCTCACCAAAAAAAGAAAACTTTATACTTACCCTCCCTGGGGTCTTCGTTTGGTCTTCGTGCACAAAATTTAAGGGGGTCTGCAGATTTCTTTGCTTTATTATCGAAATTTTACTGG
>NW_020956354.1:57632-69804 GCF_003031625.1 Empidonax traillii | reverse complement strand
CCTCACTCTGCAAGTCCTGGAGGGTCTCTCTGTATCCACATGGCACAGAGAAATATATTTTCATTTATAATTTGTTCCCTGTTCCCGGCCGCAAAAGATTCCCTGGTGTTAGGTCCAGACAGGACCCTTCACCTTACAGACTCCACGGTACGCCTAGAAGTTAGTAAATATACAGAAATAGTTTTTTTGTTAGTACCCCCCTTTTATTTTAATTTGCTTGGAACAAAAACCGGTGCCTTTACTTATCACAGACCTCTCCAGCGTGAGTCCATCCCTAGGGCAGCAGTTCTTCACAAACTGCTGTCCTGTGGGTCTCTTCTTCATGGGGTGCAGTCCTTCATGAAAGAGCTGTACTGGCATGGGTCCCCCACAGGGGCCAGAAGTCCTACCTGAGAAAAACCTGCTCTAGCGTGGGCTTCCTTCTCCACAGACTGCAGGTCTCTGGCAGGACCCTGCTCCATCTTGGGCCTTCCATGGGATCATAGCTTCCTTCATGCATCCACCTGCTCCAGCAGGTAGGTCTCTGCATCCCAATGGTCCTTCATAGGCCTGCTCCACCATGGTCTTCAGCACAGGCTGCAGGGGCCTCAGCTCTGGTGCCTGGAGCACCTCCTCCCCCTCCTTCTGCACTGACCTTGGTGTCTACATTGTTGTTCCCATGTTTTCACTCTGCTCTTCCCTGGCTGGAATTCTTTCTGCGCAACAACCTTCTGTTTTTAAATATGTTATCCCAGAGGCGTTACTGTTACTCCTGATTGGCTTGACCTTGGCCAGCAGCAGGAAGTCTGTCCTGGAGCCAGCTGGCATTCGCTCCGTGGTACAGGGGAAGCTTCTAGCAGCTTCTAACAGAAGCCACCCCTGTAGCCCCCCTGCTACCAAAACCCAGCCACAGAAACCCACTACAGACAGGCAACATAGTAATTCTCAAGCAGAAACTCAGCAGGAAGACTGGCATCAATCCACTAATGTAAAGAACAAAAGGCATTGCTTACCCTGATATTCACCTATGACAAAGAAAGATAAATAACTTATACTAAAAATTCTCAGAAGTGCATTTTCTAGGATGTTAAGTGCTGGTAAAATGGCTTTAAAGCCAAAAGAAAACAGACCAAAAAAGAAAAAAAAAAAAAAAAAAAAAAAAAAAAAAAAAAAAAAAAAAAAAAAAAAAAAAAAAAAAAAACAACCAAACCTAAACCAAACCAGCCAAACAAACAAAAAAACACCCCCCTCCCCAAACAAAAAGTTTCCCATTTTGAGGAGTCTGAGACCAGACTCATTTGTGATGGTGAGGGAGCTGTACTTACAAGGGAACAGCTTAATATGCCAAATAAGGAAGCTCCTCTCTGCATGCTAGAGATGCAGTGCGTATCTGTAGGATACCTTTTTGTTCTGGTGCACCCTTGTCTCCACCAGTGCAACTAAGACAGAAGTGAAAGGAAAAGTATACTTAACTGACCATCAAGTACTTCAGATACTTGCCAGTCTTCTGTGAACTTCTCTGCCTTTATAACTGAGAACCTGCAGAAAGTATGGGGGCAGAGAAAATGCAGAGATACCTAAACAACACTTAACTCATTCCTGTTTGAATAAAAGCTGACATTCTTTTAAAAAGCTTGGGTACAATGCTTCCTCTCAGTCACCAGTGATTGCATTTAGCAAGCTGTGGAAATGGAGCTAGACTTAAAGATTTTTTTTTTTTTTAACAGTCAATTTAAACTTTGATTCCTATTGGTTCTTAAAGTCTTAGTTTACAAGTATTAAAAAAATATTACAAACCTGTGTCTAGCTTTGTTGTGGTTGAAACACCCAGTCAGTACTTACAGCCTACTTTTTTCTTGGGTTGTATCAAACTACCAGTGCTCTAAATATGAGTGCTTCTGTATAATGTAGCCATCCAATGAAATTAGAGATTGAGTTTTTCTCTATGGCGGAAAAATGATGCTGTGCTATCTGGTTAAACTTCATTCAGTCAAAGAGGACTATGCACTGAGGAATAATTAATGAAGACCCAGTGTGAGGGTATAACGTTCTGGGGAATTGTTTTGAATTTTTTTCTTCCCCTCTCCACATTCCATTTTCTATTGGTATCTGTATAGCAGTATTTGGTGTCAACTTCATCCTTAAGCAAAGTGCCATTTAAAGGTAATGGTATTTTTGTGGGTTGGGTTTAACTGAATAAAACTTAGTTACAGTAAAACCAAACTACTCTGTCCTGACTAGTAGCTTCAAAGGTTTTGTTGGAATCCATTTCTTGGAGCAGGGATTTAAATTTTTGTCTACTGGTCTGTTGCTAAACAACACCCAGCTTTTGAAGTTGTTATGATTAGAAAGGGAGAACATTCTTCCTTTTCCTCTTCTGTGCTCCAGAGATTCAGATGAGCTGAGAGATATGCCTCTGCTGCACTTCTCCACTTGGAATAATACTAGTACAATGTATTATTATATTTCCATAAAGTTAATGCTTTCAGCCTTTTCTGGGGAAAGGGGGTATTAAGAGTTGCAAGAAGTTGTCAGTTTTACTACTGGAAGGGAAGGGACCCCTTGATACTTAGTACTTATCCATGCTTCTTTCCTTCAGTAAATTAGGCAGGACTCATGGGACAACTGTCTTATTGCTAGACAAAGGTTTTGGGTTTCCTTTTTTAAAACAAAAGTTCATTAGCTGCAGTTGAATGTCTGCTTTTGTAGTTCTCTAGGAAAGCTAGAGATGTTTTCTTTAAAAAGAAAATAAATCATTAGGATATGAGTTAGAAGTGGAAGAACTGAGGAAGACAAGGGCAGAACTAATGTAAGATTTGAAGGATGAGTTTATAAACCCAGTCCTTTGTCAACTCCACCCTCTAAGTGGCCAGGGAAATTGGATCCACCCTGAACTGATTCTAGCATCAGGAAAATCCTCCTAAAATAGCTCTGGACCTTATAGAAGTTGCAGTTTCCTATCCCAATAATTGATGCTGTGGTGACAACATCCATCTGGTACTCATGAGTCACAGTCACCACGTCTGCTAAGGGGAAGAATGTAACTTTTTCCCTTTGCTCAGAATCTTTTGCCTTGTCTGCAGTGATGGCCCTAGGAGTGAAAAATTGTTTGCGAAGTTTGAGCATTTCTTGAAAGGGATGGTGTTCCCTATACTGTCAACTTGAAAATGAAACTACAATCTGTTTGCTCAGATCAGTCTGAGAAAGAAACTGGTGAAACCATGCTCTGCCCTTCCTGAAACAGAAACAGGAACAGCCACCAGAAAAAAAAAAATATCAAGGGGATCCTGTATCCTCCCCTCATCAGGATGAAGGCAGCAGCTTAAAGCAAAGGAGGGAATGGAGGCAAGTCCATGCTCAGGGTGGCACATGAACCCCTTCCTTGCCCACCTTGTAATCCCAGGTTCCTCTGTACAACAGATATGAGGTTCTGGATGTGAAAGACCAGTCAATGGATGATGTGGACAATGGTCCATCTACCAGAGTTGTTGCCAAGGTCAGAAAGGCCTAGTGCCTGTATCACAACCACCTCCACAAGGAAAAAAGATGGATTATAGCAAGTGACTCCCTTCTGAAAGGAACAAAGGGTCCAATATGCTGGACAGACCCTCCTCTTAGAGAACTCTGCTGCCTCCCTGGGGCCTGGATTAAGGACATCACTAGGAGACTTCCTAGCCTAGTACTGTCCTTAGACTATTACCAATTACTGCTTTTCCATGTGTGTGGCAATGAAGCCACAACATGTAGTCCAAGGGTGATCAAAAGAGGCTTCAGGGCCATGGGATGGTTGGCAAGGGAATCTGGAGCACAGGCAATTTTTTCCTCTGTCCTTCCAGTTGCAGGCAGCAACATAGGAAGAAACAAATGGACCCAGTCTATTAATACATGGCTCTGCAGCTGATGTCACTGCCACAATTTCATGGGTTTTGACAATGAAGCACCTACACAGCGCCAGGAATACTGGCATCAGGTTAGATTCACCTTTCTCAAAGGGGAAAGAGGGGACGGTCAAGGTGTGTCTGGAGCTGAACTTGGCACGGGATGCTGACTTGGGGAAACAAACCCCATAACTCGCAGAGTATTGAAGCAGGTATGTTTATTCACGGCGCCGGGTGCATGGGGGATAATTCCTCCAATCACATGCACCCATTGCCTTTGTTCAGCTCCTTTTATGCAGTATAATGTTACATATGCATTAGTTGTATTACATATACATTAACTGTGTTACATATGCATTAGCTGTGTCAGCAAATTCCAGAAAAGTGGGAGGGGAAATCATTAACATATACCACTCCTATAACTCTGCCTTGGAATGCCCCCTTGGGGTTTTCTTTTGGGGGTCTTTGGGGGTTTTTTGGATGAAGTAAGAAGTCTTCCTCAGCTTGAACTTTCTACCTTTGCTAAGAACTGCTGAGTTGGCACTGTTCAATTAACTCAAAACTGGTATCTTCTCCAGAAACCTCTCTTTATCAACTTTCAAGGTCCCTTTCTCATGATCTTCAAAGTCCCTTATTGAAACTCTAAGGTTTTCTGTTCCTGCAAAAGTCTTCATTATAAAATTAACTGTATCCTGTCTGTGAGTTAACAGAAGCAAGCAAGGCGCTATCCTAAATCTATCTAAAAATTAGCTAGTAAGCAACTAAGGCTACAATCTTGTATTAATGCTTTATATTTTGATCACCTTTTATTGATACAAAGAATAACAAGAAGTTAACCAGAAAAGGAAGGTCAAAGAAAGTGTACCCCCCTGATTAACACAACTGGCAAAGTGGTAGCAACAGATGAGAAGACTGAGGTAATAAACAATGTTTTTGCCTCGGTCTTCAATAGCAACCTCTCTTCCCACACCTCTTGAGTGGATGGACTGCAAGATAGGGACTGGGGCAGCAAAGTGCTTCCCACTGTAAGTAAAGATCATGTTTGTGACCACTTGAGGAATCTCATTGTACACAGCACCTGATGAGATGCATCCCAGGATCCTGAGGGAATCATCTGATGTAGCTGTCAACCGACTCTCCATCATATTTGAAAAGCAACAAGGAAATACCATTACTCTCATATTTAAAAAGGAAGACCCAAAAGACTACAGACTGGTGAGCCTCACCTCTGTGCCTGGGAAAATCACGGAACACAACCTTTATGGAAGCAATGTTAAGGCACATACAAGACAAGGAGGTGATCTGAGACAGCCAGCACGGTTTCACAAAGGAAAAATTGTGCCTGACCAATCTGGTGGCCTTCTATGGTGAAGTGACTGCAATAGTCAACAGGAAGATAGACCGATGTCATCTACCTAGACTTCTGTAAGACCTTTGATGTGGTCCCACACATCATTCTTATCTCTAAATTGCAGAGGTATGGATTTGAAGGGTAGACTATTCAGTGGATAGGAAATTTGGTGTATGGATGCAGCCAGAGAGTTGTGGTTGATGGCTCTATGTCCAGGTGGAGGCCAGTGATAAGTGATGTCCCTCAGGGCTCTGTCTTGGCACCGGTGCTCTTTAACATCTTTATCAGTGACATAGTGGGATTATAGAATCATAGAATCAACCAGATTGGGAAGGAAATCTGAGATCATCAAGTCCAATCCTTAAACCACTACCACCGCTGTTACTAGATTATGGCACTAAGTGCCACATCCAGTCTCTTCTTAAATACCTCCAGGGATGGAGAATCCACCACTTCCCTGGGCAGCCCATTCCAATACCTGATTACCCTCTCTGTAAGGAATTTCTTTCTAACATCTAGCCTAAACCTCCCCTGGCAGAGCTTAAGACCATGCCCTCTGGTCTTTCTGATAGCTGCCTGGGAAAAGAGACCAATCCCCACCTGGCTACAACCTCCTTTCAGGTAGTTGTAGAGAGTGATGAGGTCACCCCTGGACCTCCTCTTCTCCAGACTAAACAACTCCAGCTCCCTCAGCCTCTCCTCATAGGACTTGTGCTCAAGTCCCTTCACCAGCCTGGTTGCTCTTCTCTGGACCTGCTCCAGCACCTCAATATCCTTCCTGAACTGAAGGGCCCAGAACTGGACACAGTACTCCAGGTGTGACCTCACCAGCACTGAGTACAGAGAAAGAATCACTTCTCTGGTCCTGCTGGCCACATTGTTCCTGATGAAACGAGAGCAAGGCCTAAAAAGAGTTGACCGAAATATCCTGCTCTCCTAAGAGAAGCCCCCCAGACCTGCTCTGCTTGTGTTGCTAAAGAAAAATCTGTTCTGTTCTGATCATTGGACTTGAAACTAAGAAGAATGCTAGAAACATTATTCAAGAGGCTTAGGGGTGATAAATCAAGGCAAAAGTAACCTAAGGTAGACATTTGAATTAGAGAAGTTGGCCCAAAGCCAAGGCTTTCTCCAAACTTCAGTGATTGGGTCATGAAAAAAGGAAAGGTAAAGAGGTCAAACTGAGGAAGACTGCTAGACAGTCCCAGACCCACAAGACTGAAAGACAGAAGTACCCCTGAAATTGAGGATCAAGAAAAGCACGGCCCTAAGCTCTGCCTGTACTACACCTATTACTAATATGTATAGATGAATGATGTAATCATAGAATCAGATGGGTTGGAAAGGACCTCTGAGATCATCAAGTCCAACACTTGATTCACTACCACCATAGTTACTAGACTATGGCACTGTCCCAGTTTAAATGAGACAAGGGTCTTTTGCTGAGGATGAGTTACGAGAAAAGACCCAAACTCCTCCCTCTAAGCAATTATAAATCCAAAATTTAAAGGCTCCGATTGAAGGAAAAGCAAATTATGGAAAAGGAAAAATAACAACCCTTTATTAAAAGGTATGTGTGTATTAACAGAAAAACAAAAAAAAAACCAAGTAAAACAACCAAAGAACACTCCTATACCCACAAATAACCCCTTCAAAAACAAGCCGATAAACCGGTAAAAGGAAAAGTAAACAGTTCAATTTTTGCGCCCTTTGGTGCAATTCTGACCACAGTCAATAGGGGGCACTGCCGGGTCACTGGAGATGCAGAGCTTGTGATGTCCTATAGCAGTCACCAGATGACACTGTTGGGTCACTGGAGATGCAAAACTTGTAATGTCCTGTGCCCACCACCAGGTGGCAGTGTAAGATCCCTTGTTGCTGCCACCTGGTGGGGGGGAGGGGGGGAAAGGGAAAAAAACACCCTCCGGGATGTGTCGAAAAAAACCAAAAAAAAATCTTGGTCCCCCTTCTCTTCCCACACACTGGGAAAGGGAAAAGGGGGAGGGGGAAAGGGACCAGGCAGACCCTACTTACTCTGCCTAGTCAGTCTCCTCTCCACCCATTCCTTTCTCTCTCTCCTCCTTGGGAACTCTTCGCTCAGGGAACGGTGAAAGGGAAGAGTCAAGGAGGAAAGAAAAAAAGAAAAACCTCCAGGGGAGGAAAAGAAAACCACAGCAACTCCAATCCAATGAAGGACTCAGGCAGGCTTCCAGCTGGCAAGCGGCTGCCAGCCCAGAGCAGAGAGCCCAGACTGCACCCAGTCACCCCTCCCATCTCCTTCCAACCACCCCGTAGCCCCCCAGCTCATCCCCCTTGTTGCCCAGGAGACGAGAGAAAAAGGTAAAGTGCAGTTATTTTTCTGCCCCATTCCCTAGGAGACTAATTTTCGGCCATCAACCATGGAGCTATGTCTTTTGTGTTTTAAGTGCTTACTTGATGGCCAGGGGGAAGGGAGAAAATTCTTTACCTGGTTTACAAGAGCTAGCTAAAACCACAACACACGGTCAATCTCCATTCTCTGTCAGGCTTATGCAAAGGCCAGATGGGGTTATTGAAGGGGGAATGGATCTTGCTGATCACTCCTTGGCTCTCCAGCTCACAGATCATCTTATGGATGGGGATCACAGAGTCTCGGTTTGTTCGGTACTGCCGACGATGCACTATTGTGGTGGCAATTGGCACTCGCTGTTCCTCAACCTTCAACAGTCCCACAGCAGAAGAGTTCTCTCAGAGGCCAGGTAGTGAATTCAACTGCTTAGCCGCCACTGTCTCCAAGGCAACTGTTCCAAAAACCCATCTATTTCCCTTGGGGTCTTTGAAATACCCATTCCTAAGGTAGCCAATGCCCAGGATACATGGGGCATCTGGACCAGTCACAATGGGGTGTTTCTGCCACTCCTTCCCAGTCAAGCTCACTTCAGCTTCTAACACGGTCAACTGTTGAGACCCTCCTGTCACCCCAGAAATGGAAATAGTCTCTGGTCCCACATGTCCTGCGGGCATTAATGTGCATTGAGCGTCAGTGTCAACCAAAGCCTTGTATTCTTGAGGGTCTGATGTGCCAGGCCATCGGATCCACACCGTCCAATAGATACGGTTGTCCCGTGCCTCTACCTGGCTGGTGCCATCTTCAAATTTGCTGATGATGGACTCAATCCCCTCATCTAAATCATCGATAAAGATATTAAACAGAACTGGGCCCAACACTGATCCCTGGGGGACACCACTAGTGACCGGTCGCCAACTGGATGCAGCACTGTTCACCACCACTCTCTGGGCCAGGCCCTCCATCCAGTTCTTAATCCAACAGAGAGTGCCCCTGTCCAAGCTGTGGGCTGCCAGCTTTTCCAGGAGTATGCTGTGGGAGTGTACCCTCAGCAAGTTTGCAAATGACATGAAGCTGAGCGGTGCAGTTGACACAACAGAAGGACGGGATGCCATCCAGGGGGACATGGACAAGCTCAAGAAGTGGGCCAATGAGAACCTTATGAGGCCAAGTGTGAGGTCCTGCAGCTGGGTCAGGGCAATTCCAGATGTGGGTACAGACTGGGAAAATAACTCATTTTTGGCTGTAAAACTCCAGTCCTGAAACCTCAAGCTTTACTGGGAGTTTTATTTAAGACTTTCAAGAGTTTGTCCACTGAACTTTTGCAGAGCGTTTAAGTTCTTTGATACCTTGAATTCATGCACAGAGAAAAAACTACACTCTTTTTCCCAAGGGAACTTCTTTTAATTTAGTGATAGGTGTTTTGGCAAAGGGTTTTTAGAGGATTCCACAAAAGTATCCAGCTCACAACAACCACAACTTAAGTAAAATACAACCCATCTGTTTTAAGTTACCCATAAGAGATTAAGGAAAGAAAGGAGTAAAGAAAGGAATGAAGAGGTTAAGTGAAGAAAGAAGGAGAAAGAGGCTAGAATAGAGTCTTCTATAGCTACCACAAGAGGTCACATGATGGCAGGTTCCAGGAGAGAAGGCAGGACAAAAATGGAGGCCCTGTGCAACTGTGACCACACCTCCTAGGCAGGACATCTTGTTCACTGACCACTCACTGCCTTCCTAACCAAAGTGAGGGGTGCCATAGCCAATCAGAGGCTCCAGGGAGGTGTTGTGGGTGGGCTATCAAGCGGGCCTTGTTTAATTGACATGCCAGCCACATGACTCCCATACCACATGAACTCCGTGCACTCCACCATGTTGGCTGCAGGCCTTACTATGTGGACAGACCTCGCCCCCTTCCCCCCATGCCACCCAAAGACAAGATGGTTGATTTGACACAACAATCAAACAACTCAGTGAGATACAAATCTGGACTCTCACAGTGGCCCTGTGGAAAAGGACTTGGGAGTTCTGGTGGATGAAAAACTGAACATGAACCAACAGTGTGCTCTCAGAGCCTAGAAGGGCGACGGAATGCTGGGCTGCATCAAAACAGGTGTGGTCAGCAGGTTGAGGGAAGTGATTCTTTCCCTCTACTCTGCCCTCATGAGACCCCACCTGGAGTACTGTGTCCAACTCTGGGGTCCTCAGTACAAGAAAGACGTGGACCTGTTGGAGTGGGTCCAGATGAAGATGATCAGAGGGATAGAGCACCTCTCCTATGAAGACAGGCTGAGAGAGCTGGGATTGTTATTCCTGGAGAAGGCTCTGGGAAGACCTCATTGCAACCTTCCAGTATTTAAAGGGGGTTAATAAGAAAGAGGGCGAACAACTTTTTACATGGGCAGAAAGTGATAGGACAAGGGCGAACAGTTTTAAAGAGGAGAGATTTAGAACTGATGTTAGGAGGAAATTCTTTACTGTGAGGATGGTGATGTGTGGGAGACAGCACAGACTACAAATCTTGGAAGGAACATCTTTAGAGGCAGAAACACCGCAGCTGCAGCCCTCTGAAGTCAAGCAACACAGAAAACACAGTTTAAGCTCAGGAATCATGAAGATAAAGATTGCTTAAAAACCCTGATTAAATGGATTGTCAAAAATAATCATGCCTTTCCCTATACAATCACCTATGAGGAATGGGAGAAATTGAGACTTAAATTATAGAAAGCCACACAGAGAAATGACTCTTTGACGTCCCAAGCCACTATCGCCTGGCAATTGATTTTAGGCATGTGAGATGAAAATAAAAAATCTGTGTCTGGGGAGGAGGGAACAGAGCAGAGATCTGGTCGATGCACACATTTGGAATCAGGAACAGCTATAGGGCAAGAAAATTCAACCCCTGTACCGCCATTACACCCTGTAGTGGTTTTGAGTCTAGACCTTCCTTGGTGACCAGGTTGTAACCAAGGAACCAAGGCCATGTTCCCAGTATTCCATACGTTTTTTATGTAAGCAAGAGTATAAATAAGAAGAGAGAGGAAACTCTCACTCTCTTTCTTCCGGCAGACCGAAGGCGAAGGTTCTTTGCTGTCTCTCTGCCCGGGCGAGGGAGTGAGGCCTGGTGCGTCTACTTGGCCTTGAGAGGCAGATAGTGCTGGCAGTTGTTTGGTGCGGTTTGCTGTTCTCTTGAGGGAAGTATTTGCTTTTTATCTTTTTTTCCTTTTTTCCCTTTTTCCCTTCTTTTTCCCTTTCCCTTCCTTTTCCCTTTTTTGCGGGGGTTCCCTGTGGGTATTATATTTTATATAATTCTATTTATATATATAAATGTGTTTGACTTGAAATTCAGTTTGGTTTGGGTTCTTTTCGGTCTTCTGTGAGAGAGGGAGAGGGAGGGGGAAGGGTTTGTCCCTGTGGTCCAGGCACTTGGCTGGGAGCCAAGTCCAACCTGGGACATTTTTTGAAGGTTCCACCGAGATCTCCAGTGGATTGTTTTGGTAACAATTCCTGGGCAGGTGACCAAGTTCTGCCAAACATCGACTTTGTTTGGAAACAGTGCCAGGAGAGCTGCCAAGAGGGATTTGTTTATATAAATATATATACCTCTTGTTTAAGAACAGTGAAGACAACTATAAAAATAATGACCACTTTCTTAATTTTCAATGTACTTTTAGCAACCTTCGCACCTGTTCTGGGCTACTACATGTGGGAAAATCCAAATCCAACGGTGTTCAATTGGCAAGACATTTGGGAAAGGTATTCCTCCTTCCTTGACATTGAACGCTGGATGATAGAGATTCCCAAACTGACTGTTGCCTCCAATTATTATCTAAATTGTGTGGAAACAATTTTGTTAATGATGAAGGTGATGGACATATTATTTAAACTTGGAAGGATTGTGTTATACTGGTTTCCTTGTTATAGGAAAGGTCGAACCTCGAAGGGATTAGTTGGAGCTTTGGAAAGGGCCTTGAAAAGGGCAATTCCTGGTTGGCAAGGAGCATGGGAAGATTTTGGTAAATCATAGAATCATAGAATAGACTGGGTTGGAAAAGACCTCCAAGATCATCAAGTCCAACCCCTGATCCAACTCCAATTACTATATCATGGCACTAAGGGCCATATCCAATCTCTTTTTAAAAACCTCCAGGGATGGTGAATACACCACCTCTCTGGGCAGGCCGTTCCAATGCCTGATTATCCTCTCTGTAAAGAATTTCTTCCTAACATTTAACCTAAACCTCCCCTGGCAGAACTTGAGCCCATGTCCCCTTGTCCTGTTGTCGGTTGCCTGGGAGAAGAGACTGACCCCCACCTGGCTACAACCTCCCTTCAGGTAGCTGAAGAGAGTGATGAGGTCACCTCTAAGCCTTCTCTTCTCATGATTAAACAACTCCAGCTCCCTCAGCCTCTCCTCATAGGACTTGTGCTCAAGTCCCTTCGCCAGCCTCGTTACTCTTCTCTGGACCCGCTCCAGCACCTCAATATCCTTCCTGAACTGAGGGGCCCAGAGCTGAACACAATACTCAAGGTGTGGCCTCACCAATGCAGAGTACAGGGGAAGGATCACTTCCCTGCTCCTGCTGGCCACACTGTTCTTGATGCAGGCCAGGATGCCATTGGCCTTCTTGGCCACCTGGGCAC
>NW_020956354.1:46928-56538 GCF_003031625.1 Empidonax traillii | reverse complement strand
TGTAGCTGCTGTGTGATTGCACACAGGATGATCTGCTCCATAACTCTGCCAGGCACCGAGGTCAGGCTGACAGGCCTGTAGTTACTAGGGTCAGCCTTGCAGCCTTTTTTATGGATTGGGGTGATATTTGCCAACTTCCAATCATCTGGGACCTCCCCCGTGAGCCAGGACTGTTGGAAGATGATGGAGAGTGGCTTGGCAAGCTCTTCTGCCAGCTCCCTCATTACCCTAGGATGGATCCCGTCTGGTCCCATAGACTTGTGAGGATCCAGATGATTCAGTAAGTCCCCAACTATTTCCTCCTGGAATACAAGGAGGCTATTTGGTTTCCTATCTCTGTCTACCAGCTCCAGAGGCCAGTTGCCTTGAGGGCCATTGTTGCAGTTTGTGTGGCTTCTCAAGGGTCTCTCAAGGCTGCTCTGTGAAGGTTTCCAGGGCTGAGATCACCCCCTCCCCCCCCCCCGCTGCCCGTCCCTCGTGGCAGGAACAGGCAGCGGAGGGACCTCTGCCAGGAGAGAGAGACCACTCAGCACGCAGGGAGGCCAGCAGGAAAGAGACCTTTATTCAAAAGTCCCCCAGCTTATATAGGCTGGTGGGGAGAAAAGGGGACTGGACATTTAGACAGCCAATACAAAAAGACAATATAATAACTATGGCAACACAGGAACCAATGATATACAAGTGAGTTATCAGCTTCTAACCCCTACAGGCCACCTGTCTTACTGGTAAAAACTGAGGCAAAGTAGGTGTTAAGTACCTCAGCCTTCTCCTCATCTCTATTAACTATGTTTCCCTCCAAGTCCATCAAATAATGGAGGTTTTCTTTGCCCCTCCTTTTGTTATTAATGTATTTATAGAAGGACTTTTTGTTATCCCTAACAGAAGTGACCAATTTAACTTCAAATTGCGCTTTTGCATCCCTGATTTTCTTTTGGCATGATCTAGCTGTCTTCCTGAATTCTTTGTAAGTAGCCAGCCCTTTCTTCCATAGTTGGTAAACTCTTTTTTGATTTCTGATTTCCTTCAGAATCTCCCTGTTTAACCAAGCTGGTTGTCTTCCCCGCAGGCTTGCCTTTCAGCACACCGCTACGACCTGTTCCTGTGCACTCAAAACTTCCTGCTTGAAGCACATCCATCCCTCCTGAACTCCCTTGTTTTCAAGGGTTGTTTCCCAGGGTATGCTCTGGACTAGACTTCTGAATAGGTCAAAATCTGCCCTCCGGAAGTCCAGCATAGGGGTTTTATTGTTGGCTCTCCTTGAATCTCTGAGTATTGAAAATTCTATTATTTCATGGTCAATATTTCCCAGGCAGCCGTCAACCACTACATCTCCCACCAACTCCTCTCTGTAAACAGCAGGTCTACCAGGACCTTACCCCTGGTAGGTTCATTTACCAGTTGATGAAGGAAATTGTCCTCTATACACTCCAGGAAATTCCTAGACTGCCTCTTCTCTGCAGTATTGAGCTCCCAGCAGATATCCGGCAGGTTAAAGTCACCCACAAGGACAAGGGCTGACAATTTCGAGACATCCACCAGCTGTTTGTAGAATAATTCATCCCCTTCGTCATCCTGGTAGGGCAGTCTGTAACAGACACCTATGATGATATGGATAGGGCCTGTGGCACCTCCCATTACTTGAGACTTCATGCCAGAACAGGTGTTTGATCCTAGTGAGATAACCCGTCCTTAAATGCAGGTTTGTCTTTCGTACAAGGATCCAAATACACAAATCTCTGCTCTGTGCTGGGGCCTGGCTAGTGCTTATTGAACCGCTGTAGACCATGCTCAGAAGGCTAAGGCTGAGACAGGGACGCAAACTATGCCACTCGGAATCAGTGGTGTTCCTATGGAGTCCACCAATATCAGAGTCCAGATGTCACTTGAAGCCAGCACAGTTTCGACCAAACCTGCTGACAGTGGAGTTCCAATTATGGACTTTATGAACATGGGAACTCACATGACAACACCTACAACCAACTCTATGACCAAGACTGGGGCCCATACCACAAATTCTGAAATCACTATTGCCCCTATAATAAAAAAGAAGACGTGGATAAGGGAGGATGCAGGGTCCACAAGCGTAGCTCCACAATTGAGGAGTGTAACTGAAGAAGAAGAAGTAGCCATGAGAGAAGGAGCACATCCCAAAGAATTAGGGGTGCATCCAAAAGACAAGGGGATGCGTCCAAAGGAAGAAGGGGAAGCAGCTCAGATGCCTGATGAAACACAAAAACCACCAAGGAGAATGTTGACACCTAAATACACTCTTCTTGACTGTTCAACAGAAGAGATGGAAGACTATCTGAGATCCGTATCCCGAGGTCCAGAGGACTATTCGTTACCTCCACCCTCGAGAAGTCCATCCAGGAACCGTACTCGATCTCCATATCCACAAGCCAGAAAACCATCCCCAAGGCATACCCAACCCCTGCCTCTACCTCCACAACACAGAAGTCCATCCCCGAGGCATGTTCCGTCTCCACCTCCACATGAGAGAGGCAGAGTGGAAACAGTTCCTCATAGATACGTCAAAAGAGAAGTGGAAATGGATAGGAGGGACATCCATCCTGAAGCGGAAGTCATGCGAACATCTGAAGTATTATGATCATTGGCGCCATCAGAGCTCCGGGATTTAAAAAAAGATTACAGTTGCCGGCCTGGTGAATGGATTCTAACCTGGCTGGTATGATGCTGGGATAATGGAGCTAGAAGCCACATGTTGGAAGGTCACAAAGCACAGCAGTTGGGATCTCTGGCTCGAGACCATGAGATCGAACAAGGAATTGCATGAGAGCCATATAATCATAGTCCCTGGCTCCGGATCCTTAATGCTGTGAGAGAGATATCCATTTAAAGAATATTTAATGAGTTCTCCAGGAAAGTAGACAACTGCAGAAGAAGGTGTTCAATATCTACGGGAATTGGCCATGTTTGAACTCATCTATAGTAATTCGGACTATTATGATATTGTTGCCTAAATGGCTGTGGGGAAAAAAAGACTCCAAGTCAAATTAGGTAGGAGATAAGGATACAAAGGTTTAATGAGCCCCCAGGCTTTCTGGAATACCCCCAGCGCGCACTTCCGAAATAGAGATGTTCACAGTTTTTATAATGATTTTTATCCAATCCCGTCCAGCCACCACCCAGATTCTACCCCCGCCATGCCTCTTGGAAATTGGGTCTGGGGGCGTTTTGGGACCCCCTCTTCTTCATCTTCATCTTCCTCAGAGCACGTAATGTCCTTGGAGACCTTCCAGAATTCTAGACCTGAAGGTTATTGAGTCTATGGCTGTATCTTCTTCTGTAGGGTTAAGGTGTTCTTCTACAATTCTACCTTGAAAAAGAGACTAAACAGGCTGTGGAATTTAAGGAATTGATATGGGAATGGGTAACAGGGGTTTGAGCTGGTGTGTTAAAGGGTAAAGGGATAATATACTGCTACTCTAAAATCTACATTTGCTACATAACTACTTCGAAGATCTACAAAAATTAAAAAAATGAAACTATTAATAGTTCAGTCAGTTTTAAGTGGTTATCGTGGCAGATACAGATGAGAGCAGTCAGTCAATTTTGCAGAGGGTCTGCGTGGGAAAAAACAAGGGCTCAGCCTCTGGACTGTAACCAGTCCTCCTGCTGTTCCCCCACAAGTCTCAATCCTGTGGCCCTAGGATTCAGAGTCCTATGCTTTACTGACTGAGCTATCCAGGCTCCCTTCAAGTTAGCTGCGCTCCCTTCAAGATAGCCAGGCCCCCCTCAACTCTTACAGCAGCTTTGTTTTCGAGTCTTAGAGTACAAATCTTTACTCCATGTCTTCTATCTGTGAGTCATTGCTGTGAGGAAACTATAACTTGCAAAACAAACATATTTTTGCCTCTTGCCGAATTTCTTTAACATTGTTAAAAATTCAAAGAATGTTGTGGGCGGGCTTTACGGAATTCTGCAGTGAATGGTTACCATCCTTTGTAGAGTGGTGCCGCGTGGAGGGCGCAGAGGGCGAGGAGGGAGGGGGGGGGAGAAGGAGGTTCCGGGCCTCCGCCTTCCCGTGTCTTCCAGTAACCCTCCATCTTGCCTTGCCCCCCCCCCGTCTCGACCCGTCTTCAGCACACACTGCGGGGGGGGGGGGGGGGGGGGGGGGGGGGGGGGGGGGGGGGGGGGGGGGGGAAGGGGAGGGGGGGGAATGGGACGGTTTCGATCACGATCTGAGGCGGCCCTGGTCCCAGCTCCGACTCGACTCTGTTGAACCGGGTCGCCCCGCCCTGCAAGTCCCTGTCACGCAGTGTTGCTAGTCCGTGCTGCCCCTTTGCAGTGCCCCCCCCTCGCCTTGTGCCACCACAAGCCCCGCCCAGAACCGCCGTATCTTTGAACTTCACGTCATGAGCGACCATCATCATCATCATCATGCTGTCAAAGCAGCGCATTTGAAGCGTCAACCGTGTGCTTCCATCCGGACTCTAACTGGTCCCATCACCCCCCTAAAGTTCCCGGTGGCTCACCTGCCTCAGGTGTCAAGAAATCTTGGGTCTGGACCCATTTTTCACAGCGGCCCCGCTGCTTTCAGCTACACCAGGTTTCGTCCTCGCCACACCTCCACCTGTGGCCTCAATTCGTCAGGGAATTATCTCTGATCCCTCGACGGGGATCAAGTCCACTTTGACTCCAGATCAGGGTGGGAGTCTTGTTGGCATTAGTCGTGAACCCTCCTGGCTCGTAACACTCGGGGTCACCATTTGTTGTTGTTTGTGAGGACGACCAAAATAATAAAACTGGGCACTAGATGATGATGGTCTAAATTCAGCTTTTATTGCTCCATCCAGAATATTACATCTTGTCTTCACACAGCTGCACTCACACTCTGTGTGTAGAATCTTACATACTAACACTATTCTTAGCTCTGTTATCTATAATTTACCACTAGTCTTCACATATGATTGGATGTTCACCTCTTATTTACATTCTTTCCTATGCTGCTAGGCACTGTGGTCTTGTTGCATCCTCCGACACTTGGTTGTCCTTTGTGTGTTTTGTGTGATCACACTCAAGATAGTCTGTTCCATAACCTTCTTGGGCACCAAGGTCAGGTTTACATGCCTGTAGTTCCCTGGATGCTCCTTCTGACCTTTCTTGTAGATGACCATCACAGTTGCTAACTTCCAGTCACCTGAGACCTCTCCACTTGTCAGGAACTACTGGTAAATGATGGAAAGTGATTTGGTGTCATAGGTTTACTTGTTCTAAAAAAACCCAGTTTGGAATTTTTTCCCCTGCACCACTGTGAAAGAAAGGTATTGAATGAGGGAGGGGGAGGGGGGTGGCTAGAGTGATTCACACACACAAAAGAACTAGTCAGCAGCCCCACATTCCAAGCTAATGGGCCTCAGAAGACTGGATGAGGAAAGGGGGGGGGTGAGTTTTTTTCTTCTTGGGAAACGGCATCCTCACTTTACTTCTGCCGTAACTCAGGGAAGGTGTGTGTGTGGAAGGAGGGCTTCAGAATTCATTTTTGTTTTCAGCTGGGTCATCTGACTGCCTTTGGCCCTGGTCTGCCTCTGTTCTCTCACTCCCTGTTCTGCCCATGACCTGGACCTTCCTCAGATTTCATCAGAGAAGCCAGGGTCATCTTTGAGGGAAGAGGCCACGTCTCCCCTCCTCTGTTCCTGTGTTGGCAGCAGCTTGTACCCATCGACGAAGGGGGGAGAATCCCAGCTAGAGCCAGCTGTCCACAGCATGAATCCATAGGAAGAACCCCCTTTCCCGTTTCTACTTCCCCTTTTGGTGTGTGTGTGTGGGATATCCATTCGGTTTCTCCCATGCACCAGGGTCCCCACACAGCGACTATCAGAGCCCAACAGTGCCCCCTGCCAACCACCACAGAGCAACTGCAGACTCTGCTCCTCCAGAGATCCAACAGTGTCCCCTCCTGATCGTGGTTAGAATTGCACCAAAACTCAAAAAGTACTGAACTGTTTTTGGTGGGAACCTTAGGTGCAGGACTGTTTTTTGGTTTTTTTTTTTTGTTCTTTTGTTGTTCTGCCTATACACATATATCCTTAAATGAATCATAGAATCAAAGAATCAGAGGAGTTGGAAAGGACCTCTGAGATCATCAAGTCCAACCCTTGATCCACTACCACCACAGTTACTAGACTATGGCATTAAGTGTCACATCCAGTGTCTTCTTAAATCCCTCCAGGGATGGAGAATCCACCACTTCCCTGGGCAACCCATTCCAGTGCCCCATTACCCTCTCTGTAAAGAATTTCTTTCTAATATCCAAACTAAACCTCCCTTGGCAGAGCTTAAGATCATGTCCTCTGGTCTTTCTGATAGCTGCCTGGGAAAAGAGACCAATCTCCACCTGGCTACAACCTCCTCTCAGGTAGTTGTAGAGAGTGATGAGGTCACCCCTGAGCCTCCTCCTCTCCAGGCTAAACAACCCCAGCTCCCTCAGCCTCTCCTCATAGGACTTGTGCTCGAGTCCCTTCACCAGCCTGGTTGCTCTTCTCTGGACCTGTTCCAGCACCTCAATATCCTTCCTGAACTGAGGGGCCCAGAACTGGACACAATACTCCAAGTGTGACCTCACCAGTGCTGAGTATAGGGGAAGAATCACTTCCCTCGTCCTACTGGTCACAATGTTCCTGATCCAGGCCAGGATGCCATTGGCCTTCTTGGCCACCTGGGCACACTGCTGGCTCATTTTCAGCTTCCTGTCAATCCAGACTCCAAGGTCCCTTTCTGCCAACTGCTCTGCAGCCACTCTGTGCCCAGTCTGTAGCGCTGCAGGGGGTTGTTGTGGCCAAAGTGCAGGACCCGGCACTTGACCTCTCTGAACTTCATCCCATTGGAATCAGCCCAACTCTCCAGTCTGTCCAGGTCCCTCTGCAGAGCCCTCCTGCCTTCCGGCAGGTCGACACGCCCCCCAGTTTGGTGTCATCTGCAAATTTACTAATGGTGGTCTCAATCTCCTCATCTAAATCGTCAATAAAGATATTTAACTGAACTGGACCCAACACTCATCCCTGGGGGACACCACTAGCCACTGGTCGTCAACTGGATGCAGCACCGTTCACCATCACTACAATTCTACCTTGAAAAAGAGACTAAATAATGGAATTTAGGGGAATTGATGTGGGAATGGGTAACAGGGTTTACTATGTGTAGCTGGTGTGTTAAAGGGTAAAGGGATAATATGCTGCTACTCTAAAATCTACATTTACTACATAACTACTTCTAAGATCTACAAAAATTAAAAAAAAATCAAAACTCCAAGGTATCAGTTCCCTCTTTAGAGACTGGACAAAACTCAAAAATTTTGTCCAATCTCTACTACTTTCATCTAATCCTTTTCAAAAGAGATGACCAACATCTACGACATTGGTTAATGCAATGAACTATTACACAAACACTATGTACATTACCAATAGAAAGAGTTGTTTTATCCAGGTCCAGTATGTTAACAATGAAGTAAGTTTGTGTAGAGTGTCTCCCAAACCCAGTGAGACATTATCCAGAGATACCTGATGTAGAATTTTGTTTTGGTTCCAAATTGCAGCTAAAGTCATAGTGCAAATTCAACACTCACTTTCGTGAAGAATATTATGTGCCAAATGTAAATTAGGTTCTGAACCTAATTCATAGTTACCAACTGTACAGATAAGATGCACAGCAGAAACAGTCTATGCCACATCTTCTTCATCTGAGTCAAGTTCTACTTTACTGATAGTTCCAGGAATGGAAGCTTTCTTCACTCTGGAGTAATGAAACCACGGTCCTTTGCCAGCAACTTTGACGGCAGTGAGGGAAGTCAACAGGACTTGGAAAGGTCCTCTCCACTTGGCTCACAGCGGGTCACTGTCCCACCATTTGATGTAGACCCAGGCACCTGGTTGGAATTGATGAGCAGGAGTATCCAATCCTATGGGCCTGGAAAGCTCGACAAATTTCTGGAGCTTCTGTAAAGAAGAGCCTAAAGCAATTAAATACTTTTGTAAATCAACTTTCCCTCTCATGTGAATGTCCCCTGGAATGTGCAGAGCCTGATATGGTCTTCCATACAATATTTCATAAGGACTTATGTTATCCCTCTGCCTTGGTTGGATGCGAATCCTCAGCAGAGTTAGAGGCAAAGCCTGAACCCATGACATGGATGTTTCCTGACAAATTTTACCAATTTGTATTTTAAGAGTGCCATTCATGCATTCGACATTGCCACTTGCCTGAGGTCCATAGGGAGTGTGGAGGTCCCAAACAATTCCTAGGACACGACACACCTCCTTCACTATCACTGCAATGTGTCCCTCTGTCTGATGACATTCCCAGAGGAACCCCAAATCTTGGAATTATGTGATTAAGCAAAGCTTTTACCACTTCTCTTGCTGTGTTAGTACAACATGGGTAAGCTTCAGGCCATCCACTGAAAGTGTCAACCAGCACTAATATGTATTTGTACCCCTCTCTTGGTGGTAACTCAGCAAAATCTATTTGCCAATAATCTCCAGGAAGGTTCCCAGCCTTTGTCACTCCTAGCACCACCCTCTTGGTCATATCAGGGTTGTTCTGCTTGCAGATTTCACACTTACTCTATGGATTGCACGACTTCAGTCATACCTGCCCCTATCACTATCTTCTTTAGGTGTTTGAGAAGGTTCTCTATTCCCCAGTGGGTAGCCTCATGTTCCCGCAGAGCTATTTCCCTTAGGAGTGGGGGTGTGACCACAACCTGTCCTGTTGGAGTAACAGTCCACCCACTTTCTTTGATTTCAGCTTTAAGGGATTTAATTAATTGGTGGTCTTTCTCATCATATTTTGGGGTGTACTCTGTCAAATCATTTTCTTTCTGTGGAACTACTGGTAGAATGCCTTTTTCTGCAGCCCTTTTTGCAGCCTGGTCAGCAAAATGATTTCCCAATTCGGGAATTGTTTTCCCCTTCTGATGAGCTCTGCAGTGCATAATAGATACCTTTTCTGGCTTCCAAATACTTTGAAGGAGTGCATGGATTTGGTCGGCATGCTTAATCCCACTGCCTTGGGCAGTTAGTAGCCCTCTCTCTTTCCAGATGTCTCCATGGGCATGTACCACACTTAATGCATACTTAGAATCTGTCCAGATATTCACTTTCTTACATTCGCTCAGTTCTAGAGCTCTTGTCAGTGCAATCAGTTCTGCTTTTTGGGATGACACATCAGCAGGCAAGGCCTTTGCCTCGATTACCTCGTCTTTGATTGTGACAGCACACCCTGTCATCCGTTTTCCATCCCGCGTGAAGCTGCTTCCGTCCGTGTACAGTTCCCAGTCTGGGTTTTCCAGAGGCACATCCTTCAGGTCCAGTCTGTTGGAATAGGTCTCCTTGATGGTCTGCTGTCATAGTTCTGATTTTAGCAAGGAATTTTTCTTTCCTTCCCCCCCTGCGTGTGTGCTCTGTTAATGGGCCATCAGATAAAAACAAAGGAATCGGCCTGATCCCTAAATGGCCGAGACATTAATCTCCTAGCAACGAAGGGGGAGGAATTGAGGAAGGGTAGAGTGTGTGGGTGGAAGGAGGTGGGGTTTGGGGGGTTGGAGCTCAGCTCTGGGACCTGGAGGAGAGGCTACCGCAAGCTGGAGAAA
>NW_020956354.1:18789-46808 GCF_003031625.1 Empidonax traillii | reverse complement strand
TTTTTTTTTTTGTTTCCCTCCCCCTTCCCCCCTCCTCCCCCACCACCCGGTGGCAACCAAGGATCTCACAGCGCCGCCTGGTGATGGGCACTGGACATTACAAGTTCTACTCCTCCAGTGATCCAACAACGCCACCTGGTGACTACTATAGGACACTACAAGTTCTGCACCTTCGGTAACTCAACAGTGCCACCTGGTGAATGGTATAGGGCATTACAAAAATTTTGCATCTCCAGTGACCCGACGGCGCCCCTGCTGACTGTGGCTGGAACTGCACCAAAGGGTGCTAAAAATTGAACTATTTAATTTCCCTTTTTGCCGGTTTATCGGTTTTGTTCTGGAAGGGGATTATTGGTGGGTATAGGGGTATTGCTTGGTTGTTTTACTTGGGTTTTTTTCCGTGTTCCTGTTAATACACACATACCTTTTAATAAAGGGCTGTTATTTTTTCCCTTTTCCATAATTTGTTTTCCTTCAATCGGAGCCTCTTAATTTCGGATTTATAAATGCTTAGAAAAGGAAGTTTGGGTCTCTTTCTCCTAATCCATCCTCAGCAAAAGACCTTTGTCTCATTTAAACTGTGACATCTGCAAACAGTCATACTCAGGCATACTGTCAGTCAATGTTGAGGACAGAAACATAGCAGGATTTACAACAGATGTTGTTTTCAGGATCTTAGTGTGGGCCTTCAGTCGCCTTAGGTTGAATAGGCTCCCATTGGTATGATATCGAATGTAGACACCCTTTTCATCATTGAGTGTAGGGGTAGGTGGCGGGTCCGCTGTGCCCCTTTTGAGGGATGTAGAGGAAGAGGATTTTGATCTAGACACCCTAAGGCCTTTCCCCTGAAAGAAAAGCAGGGTCCATAGAGATCTTGGTAAAAGGTGTCAGTCCTGCCCATGGGAGAAAGAATGTAAATAAGAGGTGACTGCATTGCAGACATCGGGGGTGCCGGCATCCAGAGAGCATGGACACAGCACCAACAGGGAAGGTCGGCACAGAGCACAGCGAAAGCAGAGCCGCTGTTGATGGAGCTGCGCAGCGGCTGCGGAACTGGGGCACTGCGGGCTCTGGGCCAGAGCGGGGCATGCTGTTGCCTGACAGGACCACTCCGGGGCCCTGCCGCCCACGGGAGGAGGGTCCCGGAACGATGAGGGGGTCCTGGAGGTCCCAGAGCTGCAGGGCTCGGCATTTGTGTGACAAAGATGCTAAAACTGCAGCTGATCATTGAAGAAAAAAAAAAAAAAAAGGAAAAAGGGAGCTTTGAAGAGAACTTTTATATGCATGACTGGTAGTGCTGGTTCACTAAGTTTGTCACACAGAAGTGGAACTTACTAAGGAATAGTTAAAAGTTTAAGAGATCTATGATTGGTCCTGGTTACTTGATTACTGTGATTTTGTAATTGCTAATTATACCTCCCTTCCTTTCCCCTTTCCTGGCAGTAGGTTAAGGTACATTTCAGTTGGGAATTTAAAGTGTACACACGATTTTCTTGTCTTCTTTCAGTTCACCTGACATTATTTCTGTTATGCTGCATAGCTTTTGGTACTCTAAGGCAGGGCTAGCTCACTCATGGGGCAAGTTATTGCCAAGAAAGCATTTTACACGCCAAACATATTTTCAAAACAAAAAAAGGGGGGGAGGAGAACAGGTGCTGGATCAAAAATGGATCTCATTTAAGTTTGTTAAACTTTTTTGTTCCTTGTATTGATTCCTCTTCAGGACAGGTGGAGTTGGTGAAGGGCACCACTGGCTATTGGAAACGACTCAGAAAGTGCATCGCCGTGCTGGTCCTCATGAAGAGAGATGATAATTCTGAGGTACTTGGGAGGACATCCTAAACGTTCCAAAATCTGCCACAGACCTTTTCTGCTCACAGTATCAAAAGCCTTGGTGAGATCAACAAAGGTAACATAGAGTCCTTTGTTCTGTTCCCTGCACTTCTCTTGCAGTTGTCTGAGAACAAATACCATGTCTGTAGTACCTCTGTTGGCTCGGAAACCACATTGGCTTTCAGGTAGAAGTTCTTCTGCTACTGTGGGTATTAATCTGTTCAAAAGAATTCTTGCAAGGATTGCAAAAGATATCTTGCAAGATAAATCATCTTGTCCTTGAGTTGCTTTACGCTGATGATGCTGCCCTCGTCGCCCACACAGAAGTAGCTCTGCAACATTTAACATCCTGCTTTGCAGAGGCTACTGAGCCTTTTGGACTGGAAGTCAGCTTGAAGAAGACAGAAGTTTTATATCAGCCTGCACCTCAGGAAGTCTCCCATCATCCCCATATCACCATTGGTGAAACAGAACTCAAATCAGTCCAGCAGTTTAATTACCTGGGAAGCATCATCTCCTCAGATGGTGATTGATGCAGAAATAGACAACAGGTTAGCAAAGGCATACAGTGCTTTTGGTAAACTCCATAAAAGAGTGTGTCAAAACAAACACCTAAAGAAAAGTACTAAGATCAGTGTTTACAGAACCATTGTACTGTCTACTCTTTTATATGGATCTGAATCATGGGTCATTTACCGCCACCACTTGTGTCTCTTAGAACGCTTCCATCAGCGCTGCCTCTGTACAATCCTAAACATCCACTGGACTGACTATATGACCAACACATCTGTCCTTGAACAGGGAGCAGTCACGAGCATTGAGGCCATGCTGCTGAGAACACAACTGCGCTGGGCAGGGCACATCTCCAGGATGCAGGACTACCGCCTCCCTAAGACCGTGTTCTATGGGGAACTTGCCACTGGTTGCTGCAAGAGAGGAGCCCCGAAGAGGAGATACAAGGACTGTCTGAAACAATCCCTCAGCCTTGGCCATATTGATCACCACCATTGGTCTACTCTGGTCTCCAATTGGGAGATCTGGAGACACACTATCTATAACGCTGCTGTCGCTTTTGAGAACACACACAGGATCACTCTTGAGGAGAAAAGACAAAGCAGAAAGAATCGCGTCTCATCGATATCACCTGGGGAGTCTTTCTGCTGTACGTTCTGCAACCGGACTTGTCTATCTCGCATTGACCTTTTTAGCCATCAGTGTGCTTGTAACAAGCGTGGGTAGAGTCCTTCTCAAATCTTCGTTCATGAAACCTAGCCATGATGATGATGTTTTCAGGGTAACATTATCCTGTTCCAACAACACAGCTTGGTACTTAAGCATTCTGCTAGGGGACAGCCAGTGGCCCCCCTTTTGCTCAAGCACAGTTTGGACTGAATGGGATACGTATACGACAATGCGTTGTCCCAGGGTGAGTTTTTGGGCCTCTTGGATCAAGATAACAGTCGTTGCGGCAGCCCTCAAACAACCTGGTCATCCTTGGCTGACACTGTCTTGCTGTTTAGAGAAGTAGGTCACAGCCCTTTGCTGGTTTCCCAGGGTCTGTGACAGTGTCCCCAGGGCAACATTTAGTTGCTCATATGTAAACAGTTCAAAGGGTTTGGTTAGGTCTGGTAGTCCCAGTGCTGGAGTTGACATTAAAGACTGTTTCAGTTGTTTAAATGCAGCTCTGATCTCATCTGTCCATAACTCCTTCCTTGGCTGCTTTCAGTGCTTTATATAGGGGTTTGACTAGTAACCCGTATTCAGCTATCCACAGGCGGCACCATCCCACCATTCCTAGAAAAGTTTGCATTTCTCATACAGTGCGGGGCTCTGGGAGATGGCAGATGGTTTCTTTCCTATCTGTGCTGAGCCATCGATGTCCACGATAGATTTCAAGCCCCAGGTAACTGACTATTTCCTTTGCAATTTGTGTTTTCTCTTTCGAGACCCTATACCCACTTAGTTCCAAAAAGTTTAAAAGACTTACAGTGAGTCCGATGCATTGGTCCTGACTTTTGGCAGCAGTTAGTATGTCGTCTACATACTGCAGGACAACTCCTTCTGGCTGCTGTCTTCTTCAGTCCTCCAGTTCTTTTGCCAGCTAGTTTCCAAATATTGTCGGGCTATTTTTACAGCCTTGCGGTAGGACTGTCCAGGTTAGTTGAGTTCTTCTTCCTGTCTCAGGATTTTCCCATTCAAAAACAAAAAGCTTTTAGCTGTCCTTATGCACAGAAATGCAGAAAAAGGCATCCTTTAGATCAAGCACAGTAAACCACCCTAATTCCTCTGTTAATGCGGTTAACAAGTGTGGTAGTTTTAATCTAGGCCTTACTTGGTGACCAGTTTGTAACCAAGGAAGGGGCAGTGTTCCCAGTATTCCATACGATTTTTACCTAAATCGGGGTATAAATAAGAAGGGAGGAGAGGCCTTCATTCTCTTCTCTTCCTGCGAGGTTCAGAAACAGTGGGTCCTTGCGTTGATCTCATTTATCTAAGGCTGAGGCCTGCACTGACTGCTGGACTGACACGTGGAGGTTTGGAGAGTGCTGGCCGTGCCTGCCAATCCTGCTTTTCTAAGGGACGTGGTGAGATTTGTTTTACTAATTATTTTGCTAGTTCTCGGGTTTGATTGCCTATATCTGTTCGATGTCCCTTTTTGTCCCCTTTTTCCCCTTTCCCTATGCCTTTGGGGTGTGTTTGGATTCCCTTTTACTGTGTACATAGCATCTTAACTGTATATAACTGTAATATACATAAAATATATATTTTTTATATAACTAGCTTGAGTTCAGGTTCTTCAATTTACATAGTTTTTTTTTCCTTTGCCCTGGGGGAAGAAGGGAGGGGGAAGGGGGGGTTGCTACTGTGGGTCTTGGGCATTTGGCAGGGAGCCAGGTCCGAACCATCACAACAAGGTATAGGGGTCGCTACTACAGGGTATATATCCTCCGTTATTTTGTTGATTGCCCTCAGATATTGGACCAATCGATAGCTCTTACCATCAACTTTCTTCACTGGAAGGATGGGGTGTTATATTTGGACTCACATTCTACCAATAGGCCAAATTTAAGAAACTTTTCAATTATGGGTGCTAAACCTTGATGACTTTCTAGCTTCAAGGGGTATTGTTTTTGTCTTACTGGTGTCGCTCCTGGCTTGAGCGTGATGCTTACAGGTTCTGCTTGCTTGGACCTCCCAGGATATTCGCTAGCCCACACTAAAGGGATGGCAGCATTCTCAACCTCTGCGGGGATCTCTCCGTGGTTCTCCTGTATGAAGAAGGTAGTTGCCTCGATATATTTACTGTCAGGGATGAGAACTTTTATTCCCCCCCCCCTTACAGAATTTCATTTCAACTTCCAATTTTTCTAATAAATCTCTACCCAATAAAGGCATGGGGGAATTTGGCATATAGAGGAATTGATGAGTTATCCAGTGTTTGCCTAATTTAAATTTCAAAGGTTTGAAGAAAGGCCTGGTTTCACTTACCCCTGTGGCACCAACCACAGTTACAGTATCATGACTCAGTTTCCCTTCCAAGGTGTTTAACACGGAATATGCAACACCTGTATCAACTAAAAACTCCACATCTTCTCCCCCCAGCTTAGCTACAACCAGAGGTTCTCCAGGGATAGAATTCTCTGGTCCCCTTCATGCATTCTGGCTTATAGGCAGTTAGGAGGCTGGAGGAAGGGGTGGGAATTCACTTCTCCTCTTTGAGTCCAGACAATCCCTTTTCCAGTGACCCTTCTTTTTACAAAAATAACATATATCATTAGCCTTATCATGATGGTAATTGGATCTATAATTTTCACGGTGGACATAGTGTTTGCGATGTTTCTGGTAGTCACCGTCCTGTTCCTGCTCCTTTTCTCTGCTTTTTTGATCTCTATTTTGATAGACTGTCCAAGATATATTCACTAATTCACCAATATTCTTGTCCTCACCCACCTTCTGTAGTTTTTTCGTTATATCATCTGCAGATTGGTCTATGAATAAATAGACCAAGTGCCTTTTCCCTGACTCTGATTCTACATCTATGTCTGTGTACTTTCGTACGACCTCTGTTAGTCTGTTCAGAAAATCTGTAGGGGATTCATTTTTATCTTGTTTCACTGTATACATTTTCGACGAATTTATTGCTTTTGGAATTGAAGGAAGACAAGGTTTTAGAAGGGTTAATCGAAGCATCTTACTGCAAAAACCCACTCTTCTCTCCCCCCCTTTTTTCTACCTTGCTCTAAGGAGATTTTGTTCTGTACAAATTCTGTAAACATAAGCCACAGGTACATTGCACAGAGAGCCCAGAGGTAATAAATTATAGCCAAATAGGCTAAGGTAGACATTTGAATAGGTGAAATAGGCCTGAAGCCAAGGGTATCTTCAAACCTGGACGATCAGAACACAAAACAATGGAAAGAACGAAAGGTCACCAGGATCACCCGATGAAGAGGAGTGGATTTGAGACCCCATGACGAAGTAAGACAGGATCTACCACCATAATATTCCTCAAAATAGAGACCACGCCTCAAACTCCGCCCTGACTCCACCTGCTATGAATATTGTAATCTAATGATGCAATAATACGAATATATATGTAATTATGTTGTAATCATTGCGAAACCTGTATAAAATACTCATTCTGACCTAACCAGCTCGGATCCTGTTTTCCCAGCACTAGCTGGCAGGTTGCCCAGTCGTTAAATAAATAAATAAATACCTGCTGTTTTAGGCATAAAACTCTGTCTAAACAGTTTTTAGCTGCCTTTTTGGGCATCAGAATTACATGTTTAAGACCATAAACCCCCCAGTCCTGATAGCGTTTCAATGCTTCCCTTTTGTCTGGTATATTGGGGTCCCATTTGGAATCTTCTAAGGAGAATATATCTTTTAGTCCTCCTTGCATCTGTCCAGATGTTATGAACAACTCAATTGTATTCCAGGCAGCTCTCTTGACCATGTCTATCTCACTAGGGTCTAATAATGTTTCTAGCATTACTTCCAAATTGTCCCAATCAGGATCTTGCGTCTTTATTGCTCTCTTCACATACTTAGCCACTTTCTCTGGGTTATCCCTATATGTTCCAACTGAAACTTTCCACTGCTGTAACTCACCTAGAGAAAAAGGAGTTTTTATCAAAACTGGACCCTGGTTGCTCATGGTTTGCCTTAAGGGGGCTTCTACTGTAGGTTTTTCCTTTTGTGCTCTTGTCCTACTAGCCACGGGACTGGGGTCTGACAGAGCTTCTTGTACTCTTCCCCTTGTCTTTGGTTTTACTACAAGTGGTTTCTCTTCTCCCTCCCCCAATCTATTGTTTGATTCATTCTCAGAAACTTCTGTGCCTGTATCAGTAAACTTTAATCTGCTCCTCCCCCGATGCTGTAATTCTAAACCCTGGTTCCCCCCTTCCCCCTGAAACAGGAAGGGTTAATCGAAATACTTTTACTGTAAACCCATAAGAGCCCCCCTACCCCCCTGTACGACTTATAGTTTATTGAAAGCTATATTTCGTTTACTGTAAGCTACATTTCGTACAGGAAGACTTTGTCCCGTGCTGGGCATCAGACCTTAAAGGAACCACAACGAACACTGGACAAAGAACCCAACGCCCATAAATCTCATCCAGAGGAGCCGAGGTGACATCTGAATAAGTAAAATAGGCCCAGAGCCAAGGCTTTCTTGAAGCCTCAGTGAACAGAACATGAAACAATGGAAAGAACGAAAGGTCACGAAGGTCACCCAATGAAGAGGAGAGAATTTGAGACCCCATGAGGAAGTAAGGCAGGATCTACCACCAAAATATTCCTCAAAATAGAGACCACGTCTCAATCTCCGCCCCTAACTCCATCTGTTATGAATATTGTAATCTAATGATGCAATAATATGAATATGTATGTGGTTATGTTGTAATCATTGCCAAACCTGTATAAAATACTCATTCTAACCTAACCAGCTCAGGGCCTGTTTTCCCAGCACTAGCTGGCAGGCTGCCCGACCGTTAAATAAATAAATACCTTGCTGTTTAAAAGGCATAAAATTCTGTCTTTAAACAGTTTTTAGCTGCCTTTTTTTGGGCATCCTCCCATAGGATAGGGCCGTGTCGAAGGGATGGGGGCGGGTTCATCCCCGCCCCTCATGGCAGAGCTGGAGGGTCCCATGTCAGCCGGGGAGGGGACTCCGGCTGCAGGCACCGCCCCTACTCCTGGTACTCCTGGAATGGCCCAGGGGGAAGCCACTGCCACCCCCCTGAACCAAAAGGGCCCGTGGCTCCAGTCAGGACTGGTCCCACAGCCCAGGGAGGGGCCACCGCCCCCCGATCACCGACACCAAAGGAGCTCGCAGCTTTGGACAGGACTGGTCCAGCGGCCCCAGGAGGGGTTGGCCTCGCAGTCCCAACACTGACAGAGCCCGCAGCTCCGGGAGGGGCTGCCACCCATCTGGCCGGTGCCAGAGCTCTCGGCACAGCCAGGGGAGAGGTCACGCCAGGCCCCGCCTCCCCGGGAGCACTAACAGCAGTTCCCAGGGCTCCCGCTCCTCCTGGAGCGGTCCCAGCCTGTCTGTCCACACTACCTGAGACCCCCGAAGCATGTGGACCCAGCACCGCAGGTCCAGCTGGCCCCACCAAGCTGGCAGGACCCACTCCAGGGGTTACCCCTGCCCCTGATGGACCAAGGCCGCCACACCTGCGACTGGAGCCGAAGGGGAGGGTGGGTTTCCTATTCTCATATTTGGGGGAATTAAAAGGTCCAGATCTTCATTTCCAGGGCTTTCAAGATTAATTTCACTGTTAGAATCATGTTTAGCACGACTATTCTTTTTCTTTTTCTCCTTTAATGTCATTTCTGGAAGTTCTGTTTCTATTTGAACTTTATCCTTTTTATATTCCTTTCTCAATTTCGGACCGGTTAAGAAAAAATAAAATAAGTCGGCATATTGCAACTCAGACCACCTTTCCTCCTTATGAAGAATTGTCATAAGATGAAACACTATATTTACCTCAAAAGAGCCAAATTTCAGCCAGGCTAATCTTTTAATCTGCCCGTTGAAAGGCCAGACATCCATAGAGAGTCTAACTAGCTCCTGTTTTTTTAAAGATGTCTCAGGGCCAGTTAAATCATCCCAATACCATAAAACCAAAGCAAGAGGGGTTCCCTCTGGAATCTCCTCTTTAGCTTGTACACATCCCATGTTAACAAGCAATAGACGAGAAAAACAGCAGACCTAAGACAAAATTGAGAAAATCAACAGCCTCACACACAGTGTGCAGGCTTTGTAACCAGGTACTACCAGGTTCAGACAGAAAGACAAATTTTCAACCAGGGGACGCATCCCCCCTTTCTGCGGCCACACCTGGTCAACACAAAATCCGAAATCCTCACGTCTGTCCTTATTGAAACTTCCCGGACAGCTTCACTGCCCACTCTGGCAAAAATCCCTTTGCCAACAGACTGGGAAAACACTGACTTTTTGGGCCCAAGTCCAAGTTTCCCTTCCCAGTCTCACCGTATTCCCTAGCCCTGGGGAAAACTTCCCGCAGCTGCTAAGTAAAATTCTCTAGGAATTGTTCCTTATCTTACCTCCATGGGTAGGTCTGAGAAGCTGGGCTCCCCAAGATCGGAGCAAGAATTCTCCAAAAATATGCCAGCCAGAGAAGAAATCCCTGCAAAACGGAATGTCGATCCAGAGGAGTCACAGGTCCCAATGTCCCTGTACAGACCACCAAAACTGTTGCCTAAATGGTTGTGGGGAAAAAAAGACTCCAAGTCAAACTAAGTAGGAGATAAGGATACAAAGGTTTTAATGAGCCCCCAGGCTTTCCGGAATACCCCCAACGCGTTCTCCTGAATACAGGTGTTGACAGTTTTTATAATGATTTTCACCCAGTCCCCGTCCAGCCACCATCCAGGTTCTGCCCCTGCCACGCCTCTTGGGAATTGGGTCTGGGGGCGTTTTGGGACCCCCTCTTCTTCATCTTCCTCGGAGCACTTAATGTTCTTGAAGGCCTTCCAGAGTCCTAGACCTGAAGGTTGTTGTGTCTATGGCTATATCTTCTTGTGCAGGGTTAGCGTGTTCTCTAAAATTCTACCTTGAAAAAGAGACTAAATAAATTAATGGAATCTAGGGGAATTGATATGGGAATGGGTAACAGGGTTTACTATGTGTAGCTGGTGTGTTAAAGGGTAAAGAGATAATATGCTGCTACTCTAAAATCTACATTTGCTACATAACTACTTCTAAGACCTACAAAAATTAAAAAAAAAAAAACCAAAACTCCAAGGTATCATATGTACAGCATTCATGGACCCCTTTTCTATTAAGGACTGTTTCCCAAGGGATTGTCTGATCCAGTGTCCTGAAAAGGCTGAAGTCTGCCCTCTGGACATCCAAGGTAGAGGTTTTGTTGATGCCCCCTCCTTACTTCACCAAGAATAAAAAATCTATCACTTTGTGGTTGCTGTCCCCAAGGTGGTCTCTGACCACCACATCTCCCACCAGCCCTTCTGTGTTTATAAACAGCAGATCTGAAGGGGTTCCACTCGTGGTAGGCTCATTTACCTGGTGTGTCAGGAAGTTCTCTTCCACCACACTCCAGGAACCTCCTAGACTGCCTCCTCTCCGCTGTATTGAGTTTCCAGCAGACATCCATAGAATCATAGAATTAACTGGGTTGGAAGAGACCTCCAGATCATCAAGTCCAACCCTTGATCCAACCCCACTGTGATTACTAGATCATGGCACTCAGTGTCATATCCAGCCTCATCTTAAAAACCTCCAGGGACAGTGAATCCACCACCTCTCTGGGCAGGCCATTCCAATGCCTGATCACTCTCTCTGTAAAGAACTTCTTTCTAATATCCAACCTAAACCTCTCCTGGCAGAGCTTAAGCCCATGCCCTCTTGTCTTACTGATAGCTGCCTGAGAAAAGAGACCAACCCCCACCTGGCTACAACCTCCTCTCAGGTAGTTGTAGAGAATGATGTAGAGAGTACCTTGACGGGTCTGTGGCAGTGGGATATAATCAACCTGCCAAGCCTCCCCATACCTGTATTTACTCCAGTGTCCACCATACCACAGGGGCTTCAGTCTCTTGGCCTGTTTAATGGCAGCGCATGTCTCACAGTCATGGATAACCTGAGAAATAGCATCCATGGTTAGATCCACCCCTTGGTCTCGTGCCCATCTGCAGGTGGCATCTCTGCCCTGATGGCCTGCGGCATCATGGGCCCATCATGCTAAGAACAATTCCCCTTTGTGCTGTCAGTCTAGATCCACCTGTAACACCTCAACTTGTGCAGCTCGGTCTGCCTGTTCATTGTTGCGATGCTCTTCACTTATGATGGATGGGTTAGAGGGGGAACCTTCAGGTTCTGGGTGTTAGGCCATTTCCTGGAGGTGAATGCTCTTCCACCCTGCCCCCCAGCACATGACCCTGCGAACCCGTAAGGAGCTCACACAGACCACCGTAGAGGGATGGACAAAATAAGACATTTATTGTGGGGATGGGGGTTTATAAGGCTTTTAGGGGGGTTAAAAAAGAACCAATTACAGGTTCAGGGTCTTACAGAAAAACCAATCAGGTAAAGAGTTAATAGCCAATAGGAAACGATTAACAAAGGTCAATGAGAAGACCTCAGGATATCTTCCCAGGACATTCCTGCATGGGAGATAAGAGTTCTTTGCAGAGGGTGTCAGGAAGAAAGAGCAGTGACTTGCAGAAATGCGAAAAGGTCATTTTAAGATGTGTTTAAACAACATTAAAAACTTCTGTTTCTATAACATTTGGGCTGTTTTCTTCTTTTTCTTCACCAGTTCATCTTTGACAGGACTTTTTCCATCCTACATATGGTAAATCCATTGCCACACTTCACTGGTTTGATTTTATGTTTTCTAAAGCCGGATATGCCTTTAATGATTGAAAGGTTCTGGCACAACTGAGCATGCATGGAAAAACACACATAAAGAGAAACACAACGAAAAGTCCTAGTAGTATAACTACAATAATTTTTATAATAATGGAAGAGAGACCTTTAAAGGGCGGCCAGTTGAAAAAATTATCAAAAGTCAAATTATCAACTTGACTGATTTCATGAACTAAGGACTTAAGCTGATTGATATGGGAGTGGATAGATTGGGAATGATCAGAGAAGTTGAGGCAGCAAAGGCCTTCAAACTCCTGACACCCATGGCCATTTACTAAAAGGAGAAAGTCTATTGCAGCATGATTTTGTAACAAGGCTTTCTTATTGGTTTGGGTATCTTGTAAAAGATCATCAATGGTGGCACTAGTGGCATTAGCTTCTTTTGCTAGTCAACATCCCATTCTGGTAAGGAGCACTAAGGCTTCTGTGGAGCTGACTACTGGAAGCATGATGCCACCTAGAACATTTATGGTGTTGGACCAAAAGTGCATGTTGGAATTGCATTCTGCTGTGAATTCACTCAAGAACTGCATTTTTGCTAAGGGATGTTCTTCAGCTGGAGGTGAGGGTGCTGCAGCCACAGGGACTTGCGCTGCTTTAGGTGGAGAAGGTGGTTTTGGTTGTGATGGATAAAAGTTAAGAGGTGGGTGTAAACCTTGGAATTGCCTACGCACTCTAAGGAGTTTCTTACATGGGAAGGGTGAGGTTGTTTGGAGGCTAATGCTTCTTTTAGCACGATTTTTGGGAGGACTTACAGGTAAAGATTTCATAAGGGTAGCTGGATTGTATAGTGTTAATTTTCCAAATGTGCAGGGGCCGCCAGCAGCTAATCTAGGAATCATATTCCAGACTCTAAGTCCACAAATTAAAGAGACTCCTTTTGGAAGAATAACTGAATCAGGGGTAGCATGTATCTGGTAAGTAATCTTTTCCTTGCACCAGAAACTGAAGTTGGAATAAGGTCCATAAGAGGTGACATTAATTAATTCAGAAGAGGCAACATATTTGTTATGAACAAAGTAAAAACAGAGAGGAGATATAATACTCCCCAAGATTTTTAATTCCTCAGGTCTCTGCCACTGATAGCTAAATGTCTGTCTGTCAGGTGAAGTTTTTGCTGGTTGTGTGAGACAGTCTAAAAATGGATTTCCAAACTGATCATGGTCATCACACCAGGGGATATATTGATTTCTAAAATCACCCCATTCTCCTGGTGTCCTGGGGATCCCTACCAGACAGGTCTTAAGAGGGTGAGAGGGGTCTAAGGTAGATAAACAGATAGAGTCAGTATTTAATGATTGTGCCAGGTTTAGCCAAACATTTTGACTAGAGAGCATTACCCAATTTGGAATTGTTGGAGGAGGTGTGGCAAGGACTCCTGACGTTAAGTCTTTCTGATTTGTTGGTGTTATGCTGCATACAAGAAACAGGATTATCCCGAAAGTGATGCTGATGGGGGATTGCTTCCTGTAGTTGGTGCTGAATCCGTTGGTGCTGGATCTGCTGCTGGTTGAACTGGGAGGGAAACTTCTTGGTGGATCCTTACTAGTCTGGACGGTATCCATCATGGACCTGCTCCTGTGGAGACACAAGCGTGCCCTCTTCCCCAAACAATTAGGGGGACAGGACCAAATCATTCTCCTGTCAGGATATCCTTGTATTTTACCTTAGCTTCCCCCATTTTTAATTTTCCAGCTCCAAAATGATGTCCAACAGGCGAAACATCCTCATGCAGTCTATTTAAAAAATTGAGGACATACAATGCCTTGTTTAAACATTCTGAAGGAGAGAGACCTACAGTTGTTTTTTCTTGTTTTTTCAGCATATCTTTTAAAGATTTGTGAGTTCTCTCGATTATCCCTTGGCCCTATGGAGAGTGAGGAATGCCAGTGGTGTGAACTATTCCCCACATGTTGAAAAATTCTTTAGGGAAGCAGAAATGTAGGATGGGTCTTTATCTGTCTTTATTTGTTTGGAATGCCTATTATGGCAATTGCTGAGGAAAAGTGTCTCTTAACATCTTAAGCTTTTTCTCCTGTATGTGCAGTGGCAACAATGAGTCCTGAGCAGGTGTCCACTGATACATGTACATATTTCAATCTGCAGAATTGTGGCACATGTCTAACATCTGATTGCCAGAGATCTAAGGGGCTAAAGCCTCTTGGATTAACTCCTTCAGATCTCACTGGAGTTACCAACTGGCAATCCGGACATACAGACACAATGGCCTTGGCTTGAGAACTAGATAATTGAAACATTTTTTGCAGTGATTTAGAATTTTGGTGGAAAAAGTTATGAGAAATTTTTACTTTCTCAAAATTGTTAGGTGTAGGTACTGAGTTAACTGGAAAAGTTAAATTTGCTGCTTTATCTGCCACAGCGTTCCCTTCTGTGAGTGGGCCTGGGAGGCATGTATGTGATCTAATGTGAGTGATACAGAAAGGATGTTTCCTCTGTTGGATTAATAGTAACAATGTTTTAAACAGTGTAAACAACTTTTGATTGTTCAATTCCTTTAAGTAGCTATTTTCTATGTGACTCACAACTCCGACAACATAGGCAGAATCTGATACTAAATTCAGAGGCTGTGGAAAAAACTGGAATGCTCTTACCACGGTTGAGAGTTCAGCAATCTGAGATGAACCTTCTACTTGATGCACATCTGTTTTCCAGACTCCTTTTTCAAACCAAGCTACTACTGCATTCCTAGACTTCCCAGATCCATCTGTAAACACAGTCACAGTTTTCTTCAAAGGGCTAGTAGAAAAGTTATTTCTCAGTCTGGGTTGGGAGATGGAAAGAAACTGCAGAAAAGGAATTGCTGGTAAATGAGTTATTAGTTTGCCTGTAAAATCTGACATAACCAGTTGAAAATCAAACAGATGTAAATCGTAATAACGCAATTGAGATTTGGACAGTGGAACATAAAGAAAATCTGGGTCTTTCCCTGACAGTTCTAACATTTGGAGCTTGCCTTTGTGACAGACTTTTGCAAGCATTTCAGGTAAAGTAACAATTGTCTTTGAAAACTGATGACTGAGAAATACCCATTCCCACAAAAGAAATTTTTTGGTTTTTTGAGTCCAATTGTCCTATTACAGCAAAAGGCTGTTTTGGTCCACGAAAGATTAGCAATGCAGTAGGTAATCCTTCCACTCTCCTGTTTACCTGTTGTTCTGAAATTTTTTGATTGATCACTTCAATAATATTCTCTGCTTCTGGTGTCAAGTGCTGAGGAAAAGTTAGTTCTGCTTCTCCTTTAAGGAGCTGAAACAAAGGAGCTAAAAATCTGTTGAGAAACAAAAAAAGGATTGTATACAATTGAGATTTCCCAAAAGAGACTGCAGATCGTTTAGTGTTTTTATTTTGGTGGACAAGGTTACTGCTTGAGGACTAAATGACTAAATGTTCTCTCATCTATTAGCAGGTCAAGGTACTTCCACAGGGAAATATTTTGTTCTTTTTCTGGAGCTATTTCTAACCCATGATTACCCAGGGCTTCCTTCACAGGCTCATGTACTAATGTCAATTTGTCAGCATTAGGGGCTGCAACTAATATGTCATCCATGTAATGGAAAATGATAACTTCAGGAAATTGAGATCGAACTGGTTCAATTATATTGGACACGACAGATTGATATATTGGGGGACTATTTTTCATACCCTGTGGTAACATGAGCCAACTTAGACGTTTGGAGGGTTCAGTTGCGTTAATAGCTGGAATGGAAAATGCAAATCTGTGTGTATCATTAGGATGGAGGTAGATATTAAAAAAAACAGTCTTTAATGTCTAAAATAACAAGTGGCCATTCTGCTGGGAGCATGGCAGGGGAGGGCAGCCCAGCTTGGAGGGCTCCCGTGGGCTCTATGATATTGTTGGTTTCTCTTAAATCATGCAATAACCTCCATTTTCCAGATGATTTTTTGATTGTGAAAATAGGAAAGTTCCATGGAGTGTTTGTGGGGACTAACCTCTTTTTGTCTAATTATTCTTTTGCCAAATTATGAATTTGCCGCAATTTCTCTCCTCTGAGGGGTCACTGGTTTATCCACACTGCTGTGTTTGATGTCCATGTGAGAGGTGGTGCTTGCGGCTCACCAGTGGCCCTCATGACAAATTTAGAATGGATAAGATAATTCCCCACTGTGTTATTACATCTCTGCCCCACAGGGTTAGTGGAATGTCCAATATAAAAGGCTTAGATGATGCTACCTTACCCTGTGGGCCTTGGACCAGAAGTGGTAAAATGCTCCGGAGAGGAATTTTGGACCCTCCTACTCCCTGGATGTCGACAGCTGGTCTTGTTGTACTCCAGGTGCTGGGCCAATCTTTGGTAGAGATAATTGTCACGTCTGCCCCAGTGTCTAGTAACCCAGACACAGATTTCTGTTGGCCTGAATTAGGAGAGAGAAGAGTACATTCTAGTATAGGTCTGTCAACAGTAACCTTTTGAGCCCAATTAATGAGAATTCTCTGTTCATTTTGGGTCTCTTCCTCCATGAGTATGACCTGTGCTATTTGATCTTCTGGATTAATCACTGTGGGTACAAAGTTAGGTTTGATTACAACAGACACAACTTTAGGATCTTGAAGACTCCTAACCATGGGTAACACAGTAATGCCTAATGCAGTTGCAGAATCTGTTCCTGTGATAACACATTTACCTTTACAATTTGAGATCTGAGAAGAAGCAGAAGCCAATAACACAGTGTGATACTCTGTCTTTTCTAAGGTTCGAGGTTTTGAAGTTACTAACTCCAATTTAAAGGCACCTGTTTGGGGTTTTTGTTGGGAACTGTTTGAGAGGTGTAGATTAGATTGCTGAGAAGAGCCTTTTATGTCCACACGTTGCTCTCAGCGCTGGTTATGCCGTTTCCCGAATCCTATGTTCTGTGAACAGACCTGGGTGAGAGTGGGTTCCCCTTTTTGTCAAATAGGGATCTACATTCTGCAGCCCAATGTGGCCCTTTTTGACATCTGGGGCAGATGCCTGGGCAAGTGGTTTATTGAGGATTGGGGTTTTTGAGTTTTGGGCAGTTAGCTTTTAGATGAACTTGACGTTTGCAATAATGGCATATTACTTTGAAGTGGTCTAAGGCTGCTGCTAAAGCTTCGGTCACTTTTTCTGCCATCTGCTAGTTTGCTTCTGCAATTTGGTTGCCTAATTGTATTTTAGCTTCGGCTAATTGGTTAGACATGGACACCTGAGCTTGGACTAGACTATTTGTTAACTTGTCATTAGGGCTAATATCTTTACAAGCCTTTACCATATCCATGGGGGTAGGATCACTAAGATTTCTGAGTACCTGCTGACACTGTGCATTTGAATTGGAGATAGCTAGCTTCAAGAATAGGGCATCTTGTGCTTCTTTCACATTTGTTTTTCTATAACTTCTTTCAATCACTCTGCAAAGTCAATAAAAGATTCATCTGGCTTTTGAATTACATTATTGAAAGGTGGAGTTGTTTGAGAGGCATCAGCTACTGATTGTAGTGCCTGTAATGCCATATTTCTGGTAGCAATTAAGTCTTGTTTTGGAATTTTGGCCTGTTCTGTATTTGCAGCATATGGACCCTCACCAAAAAGCATTTGTATTGTATTTTCAATTGGTCTACGTGTAGTTGTACTAGTATCAAGAGCATATTTTCGAATTAAAGCTTTCCATTCATCTAAAAACAATGTTACTTGTACCTTATTTAGCAAAGATCTCATTATATCTTTTAAATCGTTTGGAGTTAGTACAAAGGCTGAGAATAAAGACGACAGAACTTCCATTGCATATGCTGAATTTAAACCCTAAGTTGTTACTGCCTTTTTTGCATCCTTGAGAAGGAGTATGGCTAAGGGGTCCCATACAGGGGGTCCGCCTGGAGTATAAAACACTGGATATGCTTGCAATACATTTAAATCATTAACATTTCTAGCTATGTTATTTATATCATCATAATTATTGGCATGGTTAGTTCCTGTGGAAGAAACAAAAGGGTTAGAAGGAGAAACAGAATTGTTAAAATTATTTATTTGAAAATGGATTATTGGGAGAAAATTTGTTAAGTGTTGTTAGGGACTGCGAATTGCTTGTAGTTGGAGAACTGATGAATCTGGTTCTGCTGAGTCAGTCACAGCTAGCTCTGCGCTGTGAGAGGTGAGGGGGACGCTGTCTGTACCGCTGGAAATTCCTCGAGCTGGATGTTCGGTTGTGGAGGTGTTTCTAAGTTGTTGTTGTCGCATATTGTGGCACGATGAACAAGGGTGCATTTGATTTCTGTTGCTATTTGTTGCCGAGTGTGGAAGGAAACTGGACCCGCAAAGGAGAGGTTTGTCCGTCCCCAGCGCCGAACTGGGACAGGCGGGGGGCCCCGGTGACATCACCCCATCCTGCTCGGCATCCGTAGGAAACGGGGTAGTTCTTGTTGCTGTTCCGGTGTCTCTGGAAGACAGAAGTTCCACGCTGCTTTTGTTTGACCATGCGGTCGGGGCTTGTGGCTGCGAAACTGCTTGGAAACGCTGCGGCTGCTGGTCTCCCACCGGGAGCTGCAGAGCGGATGGGGGGGCTGGAGCTATACGAACGCATGCTGGATTTTTTTTGGCACATCCCTGCCCCCATGAGTGCCCGCGGCAGCTATACCGTGTCAGGGACGGCGGGACAGGTTCGCTTGCCTTCAGAGTGGGAAGGGGGGGGGGGGGGGGATTTCGCTGAAACTGGCTGAAACAACAAAGGCGGGCGGTTCTTCTCCCCCCCATTCTACCAGCAGTCGTGACGGTGGAGCCCGGGACGGGTCAGGGTGTGTCTCAGTGCTGCCAGGAAGGGAGGTCGCCGCGCTGGGTTCGACCGGCGCAGGGGGCTGGGGCGGGTTAGTGCCAAAACCACCAACCATACCAGGGACCAGGGGTGCGGCACCGCCACACACAGACCACAGTGGGGGCTGCCGGGGGACCCCTGCTCGAAGCTGTTGGACGGCCTCCCCCCCTCCATCCTCCTCGGTCTTACAGGGTGACTTCGGTCGCCTCCCCTCTCCTAGACCCAGGGGGGAGACTGCGCTGTTCTGCCGTGGAAGGGGGGATGCTATGCTGCTCTGGATAGTAGTAACTCTTTCCTTGCCACCACTGGTGCAGGTAATGTCCAGTGTAGGGGTGGAGTTACATTGCTGGTCAGGATTTGGAGGCTTCGAACTTTTCTCTTGCATCTCAAGTATAGCCAAAATGTGAGTCCAGGCTATGTTGGCATGAATTGCTGCTTTATCATTGGAATTTGCAACCAACCAAATCTGTCTCCCCAATAAGTCCGAATCTTTAGTCTTAAGACAGAAAGGGAGTTTATAGTAATTTTTAACCATAAACTTGGAAAGGTATTTTAAAGCTGTTTTGTTAGCCGATTTGCCGTTGGAACTCAATATGTCTTTCAACACTTTATAATTCCTTTTTTTCGGTCTTAGAGATGGATGTACCTTTTTTTTTTTTTTTTTTTTTTTTTAAGGAAGTTTCCTGGGTCTGCTCCTACCTGTCAGTTACCAGGTGGGTTGAGAAGCGTTCAACAGGCTGCTGTCCCAAAGTGGTGGTTGAGTGGTGGTGACGTAGCTGAGTCTGCTAACAATTCGAACTGCTTAGACACCGGTCCGTCGCGGATGCAGAATCGCCCCCTTCTGCATTTAATAACTGCTTAAAACTTCACAAAAGACTTCAGACAGTTGTAGCCTCACCACGTGGCACCATTTACGACGGATGTGTTGGAGGGGGAACTTTCAGGTTCTGGGTGTTAGACCATTTCCTGGAGGTGAATGCTCTTCCACCCTGCCCCCCAGCACATGACCCTGCGAACCCGTAAGGAGCTCACACAGACCACCGTAGAGGGATGGACAAAAGAAGACATTTATTGTGGGGATGGGGGTTTATAAGGCTTTTAGGGGGGTTAAAAAAGAACCAATTACAGGCTCAGGGTTTTACAGAAAAACCAATCAGGTAAAGAGTTAATAGCCAATAGGAAACGGTTAACAAAGGCCAATGAGAAGACCTCAGGATATCTTCCCAGGACATTCCTGCATGGGAGATAAGAGTTCTTTGCAGAGGGTGTCGGGAAGAAAGAGCAGTTTCATCCCTACAATGTGGCAGGAACCATCAGTAGCGTATGTCTTCTTCTGGTAGTTGGTTGTATGCTGGGGCTTCCTCTGCCCGTACCACCTGCTCCTCTTCTTCTTCCTCTGCTAGACTAAAGTTCTCACCTTCTGACCAGTTCGTAATGATTTCTAGGATCCCAGGGCGATTTGGGTTTCCAATGCGGGCACACTGCATGATCAGGGCGATCCATTTGCTCCATGTAGCATCAGTGGCATGATGTGTAGAGAGTGTCTTCCCTTTGAACTTCCAACTCAACACCGGTAGCCGAGGTGCCAGGAGGAGCTGTTCTTCTGTGTCAATCACCTCTGAGGCTGCCTGTACTCCCTCATAAGCTGCTAGGATCTCCTTTTCTGTTGGAGTGTAATTGCCTTCTGACCCTCTGTAGTTTTGGCTCCAGAATCCAAGTGGGCGGCCTCGGGTCTTCCCAGGCACCTTCTGCCAGAAGCTCCAGGAGACGCCCTTATCCCCAGAGGCAGAGTAGAGCACATTCTTCTCATCTGGTCCTGTCCTGACTGGCCCAAGGGCTACAGCATGGGCAATCTCCTGTTTAATCTGTTCAAATGCTTGCTGTTGTTCAGGACCCCACTGGAAATCATTCTTCTTGCGGGTTACCAGATAGAGAGGGCTTACAATCTGGCTGTACTCGGGGATATGCATTCTCCAAAAACCTATGGCACCCAGAAAAGCTTGGGTTTCCTTCTTGCTAGTTGGTAAGGCCATTGCTGTGATTTTATCGATGACTTCAGTTGGGATCTGACGACGTCCATCTTACCACTTTACTCCCAGGAACTGGATCTCTCGGGCAGGTCCCTTGACTTTACTCTTTTTGATGGCAAACCCAGCTCCCAGGAGAATCTGTATGATCTTCTTTCCTTTCTCAGAGACCTCTTCTGCTGTGTCCCCCCATACGATGATGTCATCAATGTACTGTAGGTGTTCTGGGGTTTCACCTTTCTCTAGCGTAGCCTGGATCAATCTGTGGCAGATGGTGGGACTGTGTTTCCACTCCTGGGGCAGTCAGTTCCAAGTGTACTGCACATCCCTCCACGTGAAAGCAAACTGTGGCCTGCACTCTGTTGCCAGGGGAATGGAGAAGAATGCATTTGCGATCTCAATAGTGGCTTACCACCTCGCTGCCTTAGACTCCAGCTCGTACTGAAGCTCCAACATGTCTGGAACAGCGGCACTCAGTGGCGGGATGGCTTCATTCAGGCCACGATAGTCCACAGTCAATCCCCATTCTCCATCGGACTTGCGCACAGACCAGATGGGGCTGTTGAAGGGAGAGTGGATCTTGCTGGTCACTCCTTGGCTCTCCAGCTCATGGATCATCTTATGGATGGGGATCACTGAAGCAAGACAGGGCTTTAGAAGGGTTAATTGAAACACCTTACTGTAAAAACCCACTTGCTCCCCCTTCTCCCTTTTCTGTATTGCTCAAAGGAAGACTATGTTCTGTACTAGTGCATCAGACCCAGAAACCCACATCAAACACTGAGCAAGGAGCTCAGCACTAATAAATCTTACCTAAAGGAGCCAGACTAGACATTTGAAAAGGTGAAATAGGCCTGAAGCCAAGCCTTTTCTCATGCTTCGACGATCAGAACATAGAACAATAGAAAGAACAGAAGGTTACGAGGTCAATTGTTGATGAAGAGGAAGATCAAGACCCTCCGACGAAGTAAAGACTGGACCTACCCCAAATTATTCCTCAAAATTGAAGACCAAGCCTCAAACTCCGCCCTGACCCCTCCTGCTATGAATATTGTAATCTAATAATCCAGCAATATGAATGTGTATGCGAATATGTTGTAATCATGGTCAAAGCTGTATAAATCACCCTTTCATACCTAGTCCCAGCGGAGTCTCTTTTTCCGACAATAGCTGGGAGACTTCCACAGCCGTTTTTAATAAATACCTTGCTGTTTAAAGGCATAAAACTCTGTCTCTAAACAGTTCTTCGATCTACCTTTTTGGACATCATCACAGAGTCTCCGTTCTGTACTGCTGATGATGCACTATTGTAGTGGCAATTGGCACTCGCTGTTCCTCAGCCTTCAACAGTCCCACAACAGAAGAGTTCTCTCAGAGGCCAGGTAGTGAATTCAACTGCTTAGCCGCCTCTGTCTCCACAGCAGCTATTCTGAAAGCCCATCTATATCGATTGGGGTCTTTGAAATACCCATTCCTAAGGTAGTCAATGCCCAGGATACATGGGGCATCTGGACCAGTCACAATGGGGTGTTTCTTCCACTCCTTCCCAGTCAAGCTCACTTCAGCTTCTAACACGGTCAACTGTTGAGACCCTCCTGTCACCCCAGAAATGGAAATAGCCTCTGGTCCCACATGTCCTGAGGGCATTAATGTGCATTGAGCACCAGTGTCAACCAAAGCCTTGTATTCTTGTGAGTCTGACGTGCCAGGCCATCGGATCCATACAATCCAATAGATACGGTTGTCCCGTGCCTCTACCTGGTTAGAGGCAGAGTCCCTCTAATACTGGTCTCCCTCCTGCTCGTCACAGTTTTCCATCTGTGAATACCAGCAGGAGGTACCTTCTAGTGGGTCAGATCCCTGCCCACGGGATACTGGCACTGCACTTACTTTCACGGACTTTGCTTTTTCCTTGTCCTTCAGCTCTTGTACTCGGGCTGCCAAGACACGGATAGGTTTCCTGTCCCACTGTCTCATGTCTTTTCCATGGTCAGATAGGAAATACCACAGTTTGGTTTGTGAGGTCTGTCTGCCCTCTCTAGCTGGGGAGCGCCTGGTTCTCACTGGTGCCACCTGGGAACTGTTTGTCTCAATCTTCTCTAGCATTTTCTCCTGTTGATCTTGTAGTTTTGTAGTTAGGATAGTGAGGTTATTGATCAAGGTCTCTACAGAGGAAACGCGGGCTTGTAATGGTCCGTGGACCATACTGTCGTACATCCGAAGTTTATTTGCTATAAACGTCACTGGCTCTCTCTTTTCCCCAGCCTCCAATGATGTCAGGTAACTGACATGTGCAGATGGTCCCATACGTATGAAGGTCCACCACGAGTGGTGTACATCTAACCTTGTCAGGATTGTCAGTGGCTTGCATATCCCTTCCAAGCAGTACCTCCAACAGTGCCATTTCCCTCAGGCATCGGATCTCCTCCTCCATGGTATTCCAACTCTTCGCACAACGGTCTGTCTGCAAGGCCTCTCTGTAAACGAACCTCTCTCTCACAGCATCCAACAACCATATCCAGAGAGACAGGGGCTTTGATTCTCTCACAAATGCCTCCTCAATGCCCACATCCTGGGCAATAGACCTCAAGAACCTTGCTTCACCACCATCAAGGTTTATGGCATCACCCGTAGAGTCCCAAACTAGGATCATCCAGGTCAGTATGGGCTCATTTGGGAGACAAATAACGTCTGCCCGTAAGTTCCAGAGGTTGTCATACGATAAGGACTCAGTGATGATTTCTGGCTCTGGGTTAGCTGCCTGTGAGGGTCCTGCTTCCCCATCATCATCAACTGGGCAGGCTGATTTGGTCTTATATTTCCTCTTTTGGATAGGGGCAACCTCCATTGACTTGTTCTGTCCCTTGGAATTGGCCTTATCTGGAGTCACCCTTGTATCGGGCATCTTGTTTTCATCTTTTCCTTTACCTGTGAGGACTGCACCATACGGAGTAGCTTTCTGTAGACAATGGCCAAAACCCCACATGCAGGTGCCACCTGCCTCTCTATGGGTCTACCACAACCTCTGTCCCTCACAGCTGTCATTATCTTTGTAGGGTTTAGGAGTTGTTCGAGAGTGAGCTTCCATGTTGTAGGAACTGAACCACTTTCTAGAAATTTACCCATATCCCTCATGGCCCATGCCATTCGAGGTTTTTCCACCACTGGGGCAGGCTTCTGTGCCCATTCTTGATAATTCCTGGCCGAAGTTATGAATATTAGATATGACACTGTAGGAATAGATATGACACCTTGCACAAGTAGCCCAAAAATTAAAACGTCTCTTACATCTAAAGAGAGTTTAAATTTCTCGGAGGCCATTGTATTGGAACCAAAGGGAAAATGTATGAAGGACTGGGTAAATATACCCTCCTATGCTTCTCCGTAGGGATGGGTGCCATTATCCTTAAAACCCCAGAGGAAACAGTGTAGGCTAGAGCAGTAATATATCCTTGAGAACATATCCCAAAGGAAAATAACAGGTGCTAAGTTTGCTATGTCATAACACCAGTGCGAGATCTCAAACATACTTATTGCAATGAGGGTCATAGTATCTGAGCTGAAATACATCGATAGGTGGGACATAGATTTCGGCATATTATATACCACAGAAAAATAACGACCCTAGACTTCATGGTGCCAAGGTTCACAAACACATATAAAGTCACACAAGGGCAGTTATTCTTTTTCCACTTTTCCTCTCTCGGGCTCCACGTTGGGTGCCAAAAATGTCCCAGTTTAAATGAGACAAGGGTCTTTTGCTGAGGATGAGTTATGAGAAAAGACCCAAATTCCTCCCTCTAAACAATTATAAATCCAAAATTAAGAGGCTCTGATTGAAGGAAAAGAACAAATTACGGAAAAGGAAAAATAACAGCCCTCTTTTAAAAGGTATGTGTGTATTAACAGAAATGCAAAAAAAAAACCAAGTAAAACAACCAAGCAATACTGCTATACCCACAAATAATCCCCTTCAAAAAACAAACCGATAAATTGGCAAAAGGAAAAGTAAACAGTTCAATTTTGCACCCTTTGGTGCAATTCCAACCACAGTCATCAGGGGGTGCTGTCAGGTCACTGGAGATGCAGAACTAGTAGTGTCCTATAGTAGTCATCAGGTGACGCTGTTGGATCACTGGAGGTGCAGAATTTGTTATGTCCTGTGCCTGCCACCAGGTGGTGCTGTGAGATCCCTGGTTTCTGCAAGGGTAAACGCCCTCTGGGATGTGTTGGAAAAAAAAACGAAAAAAAAACTCGATTCCCCTTCCCTTCCCACACATTGGGAGAGGGGAGACGGAGAGGGGAAAAGGGACCAGGCATCTCTTACTTACTCTGGCTAGTCAGTCTCCTTTCCGCCCAGTCTTCTTTCTCTCTCTCTCTCCCTTGGAGGCTCCTCGCTCAGAGAACGGTGAAAGGGACAAGCAAAAAAAGGAAAAATCTCCAGGCGAGGAGAAAAAAAACACAGCAGCTCTTATTTGATGAAGGACTCAAGCAAGCCTCCAGCTGGCCCGCAGCTGAGGACTCGAGAGCAGCACTCCGCCTCTCCTCCCACCTTCCTCAGCCACACTGCCCCCAACTCCTCCCCCCGTTGCACAGGAGATGAGAGAAAAATGTAAACATTAGCTCCTTCATCTGTCCCATTTCCTAAGAGACTAATCTCTCGGCCATTAGCCCAGGAGCTATGTCTTTTGTGTTTTTAAGTGCTTACCTGATAGCCAGGGGGAAGGGAGAAAATTCTTTGCCTGGTTTACAAGAGCTAGCTAAACCACGACAGTATCTTAGCTGGAATAATTGGGGAAATACAAATAGGATGTAGAGGGATTAATATACCTGACCATGAGAAACAAATATCCCAGACCCAAATCACTGTAAGAGAACTCATAGAATATAACAACGGAAAACTGTTTGGTAAGTCCATCTGTGTGTCTGATCAGTGTTGGCACAACTTTACAGTGGACAAACCAGGTTTTGTAGTATGTCTTTGGGGTACTTTGGAACGAGAAAAATTTTTTTAATAGATACCACAACAACAGTATTTACTTCAACAACACAGACTTCTGCTAAACAGACTCCTTCTTCTTATATACCCTCAGAATGTACAAAAAAAAGTCATAATCTTTCCCTTGTAGGACTCTGTATCAGGGATTGTTGATATTTTTTGGTCTGTGTTTGGCCCAGACATCTGTTTTGACGGGGAGGCACCGGAGACATACATACACAATCTATGAGATCTAAAATATGTCCGATTTATTAGGATAGCTCAGGGTTTTTATAGCATCTGTATACAGGGTCTCGTGACAAGAAGCATACAATTGGTTAGAGGTCACTGTCCAGTTGTAAACATACATTACAAATACCTTTATAATTGGTTATTAACAGATAACAAGGCAATAGTTTACTTTATCGAACTCCACCTTCTTCTTGGCACCAATTTCTCTTTGTTCTCAAAAAGACACCTGCAGCCATCTTGGGGCCTATAACTTATAGTACCTATAAAACTATGTAAAAGTCTATAAAAGTCTATAAAAGTACCACACACAATATAAATTGCTCACACATTCATTATGTTCCTCCCACAAATCCCCCTTTTTGTTTTTGAGCAATTTATATTACACTAATACATTCTTAACTTTCTACTGAGATATTATAACACACAAGTACATATATCCATCACCATTAAAAATAACACCTTCACACACTTATGGTTTATTTCTATCTTATAATGCTAAAATTTATCCCAGACTAAAATTTAATGGATAATATATCAAGTTCACACCAAACACTCTTTTAAAGTCTAAACTTCTATTGATTATATGATACTACACTATAAAACTACCTTACAATAATACTGAAGAAACTCTGTAATTCTGAATAGCTTATCTACCACAGTATCAACCTTGTTCTGCAGAATCACTCCCTTTCCAAGGTCTTATCCAACGTGTAGGCAGCCACCGAACTCCTGTATCAGCGAGGATACAAGCATACCCTCTACCAGTCAGCTCCACCTCTGCAGGCCCCCTCCAGATCCCGGTCTGTGGGTCCTTGTACTGAACTTTCACTGTTACCTGTGGACTCATCAAACCTGACTGCATAGAAGTATTATGAATTACAATGGGAGGGTCCGATCTTCCACCCGTCAACCGTAAAAAATTCAAAACATATAACACTTTTGCAAGTCGGTTATGTGGGCTATCCAGCTCTTCTCCCCCTTTCTGTTTTTGCAAAAGTGATTTCAGGACTCCATGAGCTCGTTCGATAATAGCTTGTCCTGTAGGAGAATGAGCTATGCCGGTAACATGAGAAATACCTCAATCCATACAGAATCTGTGAAAATGCTGCGAGGTATAACCAGGCCCATTATTGGTCTTAAGTTCTGTGGGAACTCTGAGGGCTGCTATACGTGCATGCATATGACGGATGACATATCTGGCACCTTCTCCAGCATGAGCAGAGGCCCAAATAGCATGAGAAAAAGTGTCAATGCACACATGCACATACCTCAACCTTCCAAACTTATCAACATGAGTGACATCCGTCTGCCAAAGTTGCAATGCCTGTAAACCATGAGGATTGACCCTTAAGCCAATGCCCAGCTCATTTCTGTGGCAGGCTGAACAGGTCTACACTACACTCTATACCGTAAGGGGTTGCAGTGTGCCACCTGTAACACCTGGAAGTAAGTTCTGTTTCCAGTCTATTCCTCCCTGCCAGGGCACATCGAGATGTCCTTCCAGCAGCTGTAAAATCAGTAATCCCTTCCACAGGATCATCTGAACTCAACACAAACTGTTCAATAACCTGATGTTGTAACAAAGGCAACAACTTGTCTGATGGATAATGATTTGTGATCAGTTCCTCAAAATCTGCCATAGCTATTTGGAATGGTTCAGATTTCTCAAACAACCACTCTAAATAGTTCTGAGCGACTGGCACAAATATTACAGATGGATCCCTTCCAGTTAACTTACAAATCCGTCGCCTTCCCTTCATGACAAGGTGTGCAAACAATTCAGGTCGTGTCATGATTGTCTTTTTGGGCTGATAGGGCAGGAATACCCATTCCAAAATTCTGACACTGACTGCTATGTGACAGATGACACCTAATGGATGTTGTCTACTCCCTCCAGAGTTGACAATCAGATACTGGACTGGCTGATCTTCTAATATTCTACAGGCGTACCCTGCAGCTATCTTTCCTGAGATGTTAACTATAGCTGCTTTTTGCACGTCTGACAAGTCTCTCCGGAGGTCTGCATTAGCAACAGACCCTAGCAAAGGCATCAGAGGAGCTAGATCATCATTGGTTATCCCACAAACAGGTCTCACCCACTGTATGTCACCAAGTAGCTTCTGCACATCAGTCAAGGTTCTTATGTCAGTGTTAATGGTTAACTTCTGTGGCTTCACAATACCAGATGTAATGGTCCAACCTA
>NW_020956354.1:17404-18489 GCF_003031625.1 Empidonax traillii | reverse complement strand
TTGGTTATCCCACAAACAGGTCTCACCCACTGTATGTCACCAAGTAGCTTCTGCACATCAGTCAAGGTTCTTATGTCAGTGTTAATGGTTAACTTCTGTGGCTTCACAATACCAGATGTAATGGTCCAACCTAGGTACTGCCAAGGCTCTTGCCTCTGAATCTTCTCAGGAGCGATCATCAGACCACGCTGACCTAATTCCTGTTCTAACTGCAACAACAACACAGGGATATCTAAATTTTTGCCTGTTACTAAAATATCATCCATGTAGTGATAAACCAATAGCTCAGGATGCTGATTCTGAAATGGCTGCAAAGCCCAAGCAACATAGAGTTGACACATCACAGGTGAATTTTTCATCCCCTGTGCAAGAGTAACCCATTCAAACCTTTTTGCTGGCTCTGCTTTGTTCACTGAAGGCACTGTAAAGGCAAATTTTGCAGTATCATCTGGATGCAAGAAGATAGTAAAGAAACAATCTTTTAGATCTATTATCAGTAGAGCCCAATCATGTGGAATCATTGTAGGGGAGGGTAAACCCGGTTGTAAGGTTCCCATATCCTCTATGACTGCATTAATAGCTCGTAGATCATGCAATAGCCTCCATTTCCCTGACTTTTTTGGAATGACAAATATAGGAGTATTCCATGGGCTTGTAGATGGAACAATGTGACCTGCATCTAATTGCTCCTGAACCAGTTGTTGTACTATTTGCAGCCTGTCTTCCTTCAGCAGCCATTGATCGACCCAGATGGGGTTTTCTGTTCTCCACTTCAGCTTCAAGGTTGGCTGCTTTTCAATGGTCGCTCCTGAAAAGGAGAGGTAACCAGGCGTGCTCCCATCTGACCTAGCAGGTCTCGACCTATCAAACCCACTGGCAAAGATAACACATAGGGTCTTGTACTCACTGATGCACCATCAGAAAAACGAAAACTTACCACATCTCTACTGATCCACGTCTGCTGTACACCACCTACCCCTTTCACTCCTGCAGGTGCCATCACCACGGGCCAGGTGTTAGGCCATTTGTGCCTGGGGATGATGGTAACATCCGCTCCAGTATCAACAAGCATAGTCATAGTGCTG
>NW_020956354.1:0-17025 GCF_003031625.1 Empidonax traillii | reverse complement strand
CTGATGCACCATCAGAAAAACGAAAACTTACCACATCTCTACTGATCCACGTCTGCTGTACACCACCTACCCCTTTCACTCCTGCAGGTGCCATCACCACGGGCCAGGTGTTAGGCCATTTGTGCCTGGGGATGATGGTAACATCCGCTCCAGTATCAACAAGCATAGTCATAGTGCTGGACTGACCATTAGGATGCTGCACAACTACACTCTCCTCAGGTTTTCCCTGCCATATGTTTATGGCTAACATCACCTCAGGAGGACCTGTGGAACCAAAACCTTGATCCCCTCGAGTCCGTGATTATGCCCTGGGCACCATTGCCTTGAAAGGTACCAGCTGTGCTATTTTGCTTTTAGCGGGAATGAAAACTGGTGGTGTTAAAGTATATACCATGATTTTGATGACTCCTGTAGCATCAGCATTTATCACTCCTGGCACCACAAAAATTCCCTGACGAGACAAAAATGAATGTCTGAACAAGAGAGTACTTAAATCTTTACCTAAAGGTCCTTACGATATAAAAATACTCTTTGGTTAAAAACTCTGACTAGTTTTGTAATGCATTACCAAGTCTACAAACACACATATATATATATATGGATATATATATATATATATATATGGATATATATACTTTTCACAATACTTTTCTCTTGCACACAATTGTCTTTCAAACAGTCATAAGGTGGTCACCTCATTCATAACTCAATCATACATGCTTTCACACAGTGCAGCTTTTGCGTTTGATTATAATATGATTTATATGTAACTCTCCATAGCAGAGGCTTCATTTTCTAAGGGTCAGTAGGCTCACAAAATAGCAGGCATCCCTGCAAAAGGCAACACTGACCTTCATGTAAAGCCTGAAAACCTTGAGCATGAGCCATCTGCATTTTCTATTTAAAAGTTCTCACCATCTTTCTGTTCCTGATGGTCAGCAGTCAAATAATTGCCATAAGAATTTATACACATATCGTATACATATTAGTAAACATTCCCTCTAATAAAGACCAATTGGGCTTTGATAAACAAATTAAAGCTATTACAGGAACACCTTTTGTACCGTTCCAGAGCAACCTGTTTACAGGGCAAAGCAGTTTGTGTGATATGACTTGTGAAAAAATTATGTTAAACCTTTTAAGCAATATACCCTTTGTAGTAACCAATAATAATCCGAAATTTTACTGAATAAAAAAAGAAAAAACAACCTGTAAACTGCAAAACTTAAAATATCAATTTAAATAATTTAGAAAAACTCTTTTTTTTTTTTTTTTTTTTTTTTTTTTTTTTTTTTTTTTTTTTTTTTTATGCCAAGGGCCCCTAATGCCCCACTGGAGCAGCCACAGAAGCTGCTTCCTCCTGTGCAACCACCCTCCCAGCCGCTCCGAGGGGCTGGGTTGCAGTGCGATGGAGTCAAAATACTGCGTAGTCTGCGTTGTTGTAGCTGTTGCTGTTTTCAGGAGACAGGAGTAGGGTCGCAGCTTGCACTGTTGACGCCGCTTTTGCTACCGGGGTACAGCCACTGTGGCGTAGGGGAGATAACACCTCCGTGCGCCGCTGCCACTCTCGCCGCTCTCTGCGCCTCCATGCTCCGTACCCTCGGTCCCGGGGGCTGTCCCGGTATTCCGAAAATGAGTTGATTCACGTTCTTCTGGGTTTGAGAGAGATGACATTTCAGCTAAGATGCGACTGTCAGTGCCTGCGCTTCATTCGTAGTTGCCGCTGTTGGTGACGTAACGGCTGGCTTCTTGCCTGACGCATGCACGATGGTTACCGCTGGTGGCCCTGCAGGCGCAGGCACAGAAGGTCCCGCTGCGATGACAGACTGCGCAGGCTCGGCCACAGATGCAGGCACGCTGCCAGACGATGTTGCCACGGGCAACGCGGGGACTGCGGGGAGGGGGAGAGCTGCGGGCAGCGCAAGCGCAGTGACCGTGGAGGTCCCTGGCTCCGCTCCACCCTTGAGCTCCTCGGTTTTCGCCCCCCCCGCCGCAGCTGGAGCTAAGCCAAGCGGCTTTCTTGGCGCCATCAGCGTAGGTGCGGTCGCAGTACCGAACACGAACTGATCCGCAGAAGTTTTACTCTCGGAAACTTTCGCTTCTGCCCCGCTCCCACCATCTAAAACTGTGCGCGCAGACAGAGACACTCGCCACTCGGCTCCCGCCTCCTGCAGCGCAACCACCAGCAGACGACACAGAGTAGGAAACTTTTTAACAACTTTAGACCCTCTTGCAGTCTCTTCCCAAGGTTTCCGACCCTCAGCATCCCAGGTAGACACTTCAAAGGCAGCAGAAACATTGGGGATAAGGTCCTTTGCCTCGGACCATTCCAACAACCCTCTAAGGGTGGCACGTTCATAATAAAAGTCCTTTTTATAAAGGATAGTTTGGAGAAACTTTTCCACCGCTTCTCCCTCTTTTGAGAGGACGGTCCCCATCTGGTTTCCCCTTTTCTGACTGCTCACCTGGCCAGGGCAAGTCTTCCACAACATTGTTTACCGTGGATTTTCAATTCCAGACGCTGGGGTAACGTCACCGGAATTCCAGCCAGCTTCTCCCTCCTTCGTCCAGCTCGCTTCCACATCCTGATCGAACAGCGAACCCAAAGTCCCGAGTCCACAAGCCACTTTTAACACCGTCTCTGACTAAAACTGCAGAGAGGCAGCGAAAAATCACTTTTAAGACCTTCCTGGCCAATCTCCAGGAGGCAGCAGTCCTTGTTTTCGGATGCCACTTTTAGACGGGGAGGCACCGGAGACATACATACACAATCTATGAGATCTAAAATATGTCCAATTTATTAGGATAGCTCAGGGTTTTTATAGCATCTGTATACAGGGTCTCGTGACAAGAAGCATACAATTGGTTAGAGGTCACTGTCCAGTTGTAAACATACATTACAAATACCTTTATAATTGGTTATTAACAGATAACAAGGCAATAGTTTACTTTATCGAACTCCACCTTCTTCTTGGCACCAATTTCTCTTTGTTCTCAAAAAGACACCTGCAGCCATCTTGGGGCCTATAACTTATAGTACCTATAAAACTATGTAAAAGTCTATAAAAGTACCACACACAATATAAATTGCTCACACATTCATTATGTTCCTCCCACACATCTGCAAAAGTTTTGTTCTTTGCCTGCCAAGTTCATTGATAAAAGTTTCATCCTTGAAAAGAGAGTTTCTTGTATAAACTGTTTTAATTGATGTTCTGTGATTGACTGGTTGTCTGTAAAGGACATTTGAAGGAGAAACTGAAAAGGAGAAGATGAAGTAAAACCCCCAGACCTAAATAGATAAGACTCCTTGAGTGAAACAGCGCATGCGTTAGGGAAATTCCAAAGTATTCACGCATGTGCTGAAGGGGTACACTTATTATAACCAAGGGGGTGGACTGAGAACCTCTGTCTGGGCCGTACTGGCCACACCTGCCTGGACAGATGCAAACAGTTAATGGTATAAAAGCAGTTGGCTGAGTTTTTTCGAGGGAAGTTTGCTTCACACGAAGGACCATTTGTCTAGAGTGGGGACGCCTGCACGTGTGAGCCATCACCCCTCTGAAGGACGCAGCTGCTGTAGGGGTTTCTATGGTATCAGGAGTGGGTAAGACAACTTAGTGACACCTGTGTGAGTAGGGTGTCTCATATTCTTATTGTTCTCTTTCTCTCAGGTTCCTGTTTCTTTTTTTTCTTGGCCACCTTTTGCAATAAACATTGGGTTTTATTGTTGAGCTCACAGCAGTGTCTTGGTTTTCAATCTCAGTATCCTTTCAAACTCACCCCGTTACATTTTTTTTTTGGCGACGAGGATGGGATACCAAATGTGAAAACACACTGTCGTTGTGGACATGGTGGACTCTGCAGGTGCATATATTGCTTGTAGGGTTGTGTCCTATCATGTGGTGAATGGCAGGATCCACAGATGGGGGGCATATCCTGTTGGAGTGTGCTGCTGGTCTATTAGTTTTGGATTTCTGGAGAGGTTTGTGCCTTCCCCCCTTCTGGGGCTGTTCAGGGAAACAGAGCCTTTCTGGGATCTAGGGAGGGGTTTGTGTCTCTCTCCAGGCTGTTCCTTGGGACAGGGGCTGTTGCGGGACTCATGGGAGGTTGGACCCCCTCTCCGTGGCTGCGCTGCATCTCTTATAGGTTTTGCAGTACCTGCGGGGAGGGGGGAGTCATCCCTCAGGTCTGTGCCTCTCATCTTATAGTTGAGTTGAACTTGACTATAGAGGGGTGTTGTGCCATGTGTAAAGAGGGGGTAACATGAGTTGGTTAGCAAAATTTTTTCCATCTCAAAAAGGAAATTTTGGAGGTGCCCCGTTCATGGAGTGTTCAGGTTGCACTCAGGAGCCCTGGAGTATTCTCTGGAGCGGCTTGGAAGCCTGTACTGGGGTCACTCCTGAACCTTGGAGTTTCAGTACCCCGATGGATTTAATGAAGTATTGGATGCAGTTTGTGGAGACATCCTACACACAAAAATCACAACGCTTAATTCATATCGGTCGTATGGTAGGAGTACTCCTGTTTGCTTATAAAACTGCTATTGGTCGAATAGAAGATTTAGAGAAGCAGTTAGAACATTTGACCATGGAGCTACAGGAAACTAAAGTGACATCCATAGTACAACAGCAAGCTTTATTAGCTGCAACTAATCAATGCAGCATTATGGAACATAAATGTGCTATGGTAGCCAAAAATTTGCAGTATGTGTAGCAAGACAAAGAAAGAGAAAGACACATAAAGAGAAAGACACTGGGTCCCGAGTTTGGGCTGAAACAGAGCAAGGCCCTGAAGGAGTTAACTCAGAATGCAAACTCTGGGTAAAGAACTAAAAGAACCAAAGTTCAAGGTTAGAGGAAGATAACACCTGGCCAAAGAATGCTAACACACTAACACAAAGAACATAAAGTAAAAACACAGGGAAATAAAGAACACCAAAAATGCTAACACACATACCTAAATAGGCATAAGGAAGGGTTCCTTATGGAATAAGTGGTAAAATAGGGGCATGAATCCAAAATCTTGCAAAATTCACCATTAGGAAGACAGTCAACTAAGAAAGTTGAAAAGTTCAAAGCAAGGAAGACTTCTGGAATGGGACGCCCTGAGGATAAAGAAACAGGAACAACCCCCGAAACAGCACCCCAAAAGGTCAACTCCGCCCAGACTCCGCCCAGGCTCCACCTGTTCTGAATATTATAATGAAATGTTGTAATAATATGAATATTCATGTAAAAATGATGTAATCTCTTACAAAAACTGTATAAATACCTGACTTTACACTGATAACTTGGGGCTAGTTTTGTCCAGTGCGAGTTGGCTAGACCCCAACGTTGCTTAAAATAAATACCTTTTGCTGCTTAAAGACTCAAAACTGTCTCTGAGCAGTTTTCAATGTGCCTTTTCGGGCATCAGGGCTATTGTTACAGATCCAGGATGGAATCCAGAAACTTGGGAGGGCAACATCTGAAGCTCCAGTGATTCCGATAGTGAACAAGAGGTTAGAGAGAGTGAGGAAGCACCCTCGGGACCTGTGAAGGTAGCCCCTGTGTTTAGATGAAGGGGGGCTATGGCTTCTACTACAGGATGGTGGGCACGAGTTGATACTATGGAAGATTTTACACCAGAAGATATCAAAAACTTAGTCAATTGTTACAGTCAACGCCCTGGAGAGAAACCTCAACAGTGGTTAGTTCGGTTGATAGAAGAGGGAGACGATAGCGTTGTAATCGACGGCATGGATTCCGTGTGTTTTATAGGCCTGACAGGGGATCCATATGTTCATGCTGCATTGCGTCGAGTTCCTGAGGGTCAGAACTTCTCCTTAATAACAGTGATTGCCAACGGATTCAGTGATAGGCACACGAATGATGGATCCTGGCCTCCCACATCTAACCAATGGGTCACATTGCATCAAGCTATCCTCCTACTAAAGCAGGAGGGGATGAAACTTGCTGTGCAATTTGGTAATACAGGGACTTACCTGGATCAACCATTCACCCCAATACACGTAATATGTTGCTTGAGGGGTGTCCATCACAATGGAGACCATATCTCATACCTATTCTAATGACAACTCAAGGTAATCCTACTCAGGAGGTTATAGAAAAGTTGGGACAGTTGGGGGATTTGCCAGGGCTACCGCCATGTCCACTACAATCTGAGAGACGAGGAGGCACTAAGCCTCTGAAGGAAGTGCCTACAGGGGAGGAGGTTGAGATGGGAGAACGTTCACACCTATACAAGTTTTTGCTTCAACATGGAATCCCAAAATTCGAAATTGATGGCATGCCCCTGAGTGCATTACGAAAAATGGTGATGCTAACTGGGGGAAGTGGAAGCCAGGTTCGCGGTGTTACCCAAATGGAAGCTGGCCTAAGTTCAGTTCCTGCTTTAGGAGCAATGGAACCCAAGTACCCATGGAAAGATGTAGATAAGACCCTTGCTCAGTTCCACCCTAAAGCAGAATAGAGACGTGGCCAAGCACCAAGCCCAAACATCCGTGTAACTCGGCATGACCCAAGCCCCTTTGTCACTTGTACCATTTGGTGGGGGCCCACCAATTTACAACGAGTGTGGGTTTTAGTGGACACTGGGGCGGAGGTCACAATTTTACATGGAAATCCCACTAAACATAGGGGGGACTTGTCATCGGTATGAGGGCTTGGGGAACATCCTGTCCAAAGTGTTCAGACAAAAATAAAATTACAAGTAGGTAATTGGCAACCTCAAGTATGTCAGGTTATGATAACTGCAATAGGTGAATATATAATCAGCATAGATCTATTAAAGGAGAACACACTTACTATAGATCAACACATATGGACATTTGGCACCACGTGGTGGTTGAATGTCCTGACACTTCAGGTTGGACGTGTGAAAGAAGTCTCAGAAATACCCATTGCTACACAGGCTGTAAACATTAAGCAATATCGTATACCTGGTGGGGATGATGCTATTCAGCAAACCAATCGATGACCTTTTAGAGGCTCAAGTTCTTTGCTTTGCACATTCTCCATTTAATAGCCCAATTTGGCCAGTAAAGAAATCTGATGGTAGTTGGAGAATGACTGTAGATTATAGGGGGATAAATCAAGTTACTCCAATAACTTCAGTCGTCCCTGAGGTCACTACTATTGTGCAGCGTATACAGCAGCATCCAGGAGAATGGTATGCTGCAATAGATGTGGTAATGCATTCTTTGCTATTTCTATCCCTAGTGAAGCCCAGGACCAGTTGGCCTTTACCTGGAATGGTAATCAATATACTTTCACCCGTCTACCTCAGGGTTATAAACGTAGCCCAACCTTTTGTCATCAAGCCATCCACGAGACCCTGAAAAAGGTTGTGGTACCCAAAGAGGTGCAGATTACGCAATATATTGATGATATACTGGTTTATGGTCAAACCTTTGAACAGACACAGAAGTGTTTAGATACTGTTATAAATATTTTGACTCAGGATGGCTGGGAGATCAACCCAAAGAAGGTACAGGGGCCTGCTCAAAGTGTGAAATATCTAGGTATCCTTTGGGACAGAGGGAAACAGCAGATTCCGGACAAGGTGAGGGAGGCCATAGCAAATTGGCCCAGACCAAAGACCAAGAAACAGGTCTAACAATTTGTCAGAGCCGTGGGGTTCTGGTGGGCCTATTTACCAGGGTTAGTAGTACTACTCAAGCCTCTTCACAAAGTAACATGAAAAAAGAGTCAATGGGAATGGGGTCCTGAACAGGAGCAAGCGTTTCAGAAAACTAAATCAGCAGTGCAAGAGTACATGGAGTTACATCCCTTGGAGGATGGACCTGTTGAATTACAAGTTACAATAGAAGCAGACGTAGCCCTGTGGAACCTCTGGCAGTTTCAGAAGGGACGGTGACGTCCGCTTGGGTTTTGGTCCTGTCGGCTTACTGGAGCCGAAGTTCATTACACAGCATTCGAAAAGGCACTACTAGCCACCTATTGGGCATTATTGGACACAGAGGGTAGAACCGTGGGACATGAAGTTACCCTTCATTCAGATGTGCCCATTGTAACCTGGGCACTGAGTCCTTCAGTAACTCACAAGATAGGGCACACTCAGGAAGCTACCATTATGAAGATGAAATGGCATCTGCAGGAAAGAGTCAAACCAGGACCTAAGGGAGTCCTACACTTACATGAAGTAGTAAGTCAGAGGGTACAAGGTAGTGTTGACACCACCGAAAAATGATATGATAAATTACCAAGTGGGACATTGGGGTCTGCCCTACGAACAATTGACACCAGAACAATGGTAAAATGCATGGTTCACTAATGGTAATGGTACAGGGACTGGAAATTGACGCGCCTTTGCCTTTAATCCTGCTACCCCAAGAAGATTAGTTTTAGAAGGAACTCAAGGAAGCAGTCAGTTAGCCGAACTGGCTGCTGTGTGGCAAGCAATAGATGCTACATCGTGCAATCAAATTTGTTACATCTCTACTGACTCTTGGGCTGTGGCCCAAGGGCTGGTGAATTGGCTAGGAAAATGGCAGCAGGACAAGTGGAAAATAGGAACAAAGGTTGTGTGGGGTAGAGAGTTTTGGGAATGAATCTGAAATGCTCTGAAAGATTGTGATGTTCGTGTTTTCCACGTAGACGCGCACACAAAACAGGAAACCGAAATGGCAAAGTGGAACGCTCATGTTGACCACCTAGCCAGAGTGCAGACGGTAGCCATAGCTAGTCCCGAGGATCATGCTCTAGCCTTATGGGCACATGATAAGTCTGGACGTGCAGGACGTGATGCAACGCTGGCATGGGCAAAAGCCCGGGGGGTTCTTATACCTCAGGCAGTAATGCAACAAGTTCTCAGCGAGTGTACAGTGTGCCAATTCCTGAGGAAGTGGAAAGTGCTTTCACAACCGCTAGGACATCTTAAGTGAAGGTTGCGTGGTGGGGAAATATGGTAAATTGATTTTATTGGCCCTTCACCTGAACATCGCAGGCAACAATATATTTGTATAGCTGCAGATATCTATTCTAACCTTGTAGTAGCCATAATCAGTCAGTACGCTAATAATCACACCGCTATAAGATGCATGAGTGCAATTGAGCTCTACTATGGAACACCCCTAGAAATGCCATCTGATAACGGGATGCATTTCAAAAATCACGCTGTTGCAAAATGGGCTGAAGATCGTGGGATAACGTGGACTTGGCATTTGCCATATCATCCCCAGGGAACTGGACTAGTAGAACGCATGAACAGGTTCCTGAAGCTGCAACTTCGTAGACTAGGGGACGGGTCTTATAAGAAGTGGATGGATAACCTTAATGAAGCTGTTCGTGTGCTAAATAACCATGTGTTGTTGCCTACCCTAACTCCACTAGTTTTAATGAAAGGTGACCAAGAAAAAGTGACACAGGTAGCACGAGATTCTATTTTGGTCATCAGTGGCATGCTATTCACAGTTAAGTCTATAAAGGGGGGCTATGTCCTAATGAACACCCAAACATAGTCACTAGAGGCAAACTAGGATCAGTGGGTCCAGACGGGTGTTACATTGTCTTATTCGGGTCAGCAAGAAGATATCCTCTGTTATAAGGTGTTACAAACAGAACTTTCTAAGCTGGGCCTGACCCTGCTAAATCCCGTGCTGGGGGATACAAAAAAACCCTTATTAATAGGGCTAAAAAATACCACGAGGCATCCAATTATAGTGCCCCCGATGGAATAGATTGATGTTTACCATATCTACAGTTTGCCTGTAACGCACATAGCCCAAAAATGGTTTGCAGGTGGTCGGGTATGGTACCAAGCCCCTGGGGATGAGAGTCCTGTTGCTGCTGAAATTGTGGTGGCTGATGATTCTCAAGCTGTGACGACTGCAATTGAGGGTCAAACAGAATTGAAAAGGGTCCCAACCCAACACCTGAGACGACGGGAGTAAACTCAGCAGGCAGAGGGAATATTGGCTTATAACCTTTTTTCCCCGTGTTTTCCCTCTATTTTCTCCACACTCAGGTATCTAAGTGAACCCGCATAGATGGTCCCACAGTCATCGATGTGATTACTCCAGTATTAACCCATTCTGTACAGAATGCATATCTTGCATGCTAAAATTGGATTGGTTGTTCTCTCTGCCTAGCAGGTTTTTCTCGCCCTAATGGATACAGGGATTTGGTAATTCCACAGTTAAGAAGACCTCTACTTCTTGGATGTATGCACCAACCATATGTTTTGTTACATTCTTCTATTGTCTTTTGACAAACATTGATATGATTTTGTTACACTGATTGTCTTGCAGTGCTCATATTTCTATGTGTTTTTGTCTCAGCAGTCTTACAACAGGTGGAAAGAATTGATTGGAATATCCCTCTCCCCCCCCCCCCCCCCCAGTTGCCGCGGCACATGGAAGAGACCTTTTGATTTACGAAGCCAAGAGAATATATGTGGTGTTGCTCTAACAAAATGTGAGGCACTGGGGTTTGAAAGAGGAGAAAAAGAAAAAAAAAAGGCAAGACAAAACATGTTGAAAAACAAAGTGTTTGGTTGGTATGGCTGCAAATGAAGGACGGTTATTCGTGAACCTCCCTATGGGCCCTAGCTCGCATCAATCTCAAGATAAACTGGTAACATTATAACTTGAAGTGCTTCATTTAGCTTGTGCCTTGCTATTGTACGGTGTGGATAAAGAGTCTTTTATAGCATGGAGGCAAGAGATACCCGTACTATCACTCCATGAGGTGAAGGGGGGTTTGACTGCAGTCAGGGGCAAACTGTGGCAGGACGGCTTGCCCCCAATGAGGCCTGGAATCTGCACAGAGAGTGCAAACTTTCTGTGGGAGCATTTGGTGAGACCAGGATGTTGTCTGGGGTTGAGTCAAATTCCAGACATACATTGCCTGTGGTGGCTCCGAATAGACCCATAAATTTGTGACTGGTGATCAACCACTTCATACTATAAAAGATGGATCCATGTTATAAAATTGTCTAATAGTCTAGACTATTTTTTTGCAGAAAAAAGTCCTGAGATTCATTGCTCGGGTCAATACGATTGGACACATCTGTTCATCTGTCCTTGAGGACTAAGTCTGCCAAACAATGAATGATTATCATAAGTACTGTTGACTCCCCGTGACCGACTGCTGGAACCCACTTGGATCTACTCACTGGGGATGGACATGATTACCAAAAATAGTAGTATCTGGACTTTTCTCTGTCTATTAGAGTGGGTCACCAGTGTCATGGTCCAATGACAGACCACACGGTGGAATGTATCAGGGATTGTTGATATTTTTTGGTCTGTGTTTGGCCCAGACACCTGCAAAAGTTTTGTTCTTTGCCTGCCAAGTTCACTGATAAAAGAGAGTTTCATCCTTCAAAATAGAGTTTCTTGTATAAACTGTTTTAATTGATGTTCTGTGATTGACTGGTTGTCTGTAAAGGACATTTGAAGGAGAAACTGAAAAGGAGAAGATGAAGTAAAACCCCCAGACCCAAATAGATAAGACTCCTTGAGTGAAACAGCGCATGCGTTAGGGAAATTCCAAAGTATTCACACATGCGCTGAAGGGGTATACTTATATAACCAAGGGGGTGGACTGAGAACCTCTGTCTGGGCGGTACGGGCCACACCTGCCTGGACAGACGCAATCAGTTAATGGTATAAAAGCAGTTGGCTGAGTTTTTTCGAGGGAAGTTTGCTTCACACAAAGGACCATTTGTCTAGAGTGGGGACATGTCTCATATTCTTATTGTTCTTTTTCTCTAAGGTTCCCGTTTCTTTTTTTTCTTGGCCACCTTTTGCAATAAACATTGGGTTTTATTGTTGAGTTCACAGCAGTGTATTGGTTTTCAATTTCGGCATCCTTTCGAACTCACCCCGTTACAGACCCTATGTAATTAGACAATCTAACGAGCAGAAGTTACTCCTGGACCCTACATATTCACTAAAGAAGGTCCAAATAAAAATCCAAACAAACATATCCTCTATAAAAGGGGATTGTCAACCCTTCATTCTCCAAAGTCTTAAAGGATGGAGTGCTTGGTTAAGAACTAAATCCCACCATGAAAGAACACAGAAAGATCTAACAGGATGGTTTGGATCAGGACTAGGTGTATTAAATTCAATAGATCAGGAAATATTAATTAATAAACTCAGCACTGTAACATCTGATTTGGGAAAACTGGAGGAACCACTAAGATCATCATTAATAACAGAAACACAATCTCTTACTACAGACTTGATGACATTGTTAACTAAACACACATCTGAAGATTTTCAGGTTGTGACTAATGTTATTGGAGGTTTACAAGAAAATGTCTCAATAGCAATACAGTGTATCCAAACCCAGCAATGGATACAATCCATAACTGCAGGAGTTACAAGAAAAGGAACATCAGGAATTTTACCTCAAGAAATAAGAGAGATTGTGGGGGAGCCCAGTTGGTTGTGGGCTCTCTGTAAACTGAAATACACATGGCAGAGGGTTAACCACAGACAGTAGGACTGTAACACAGAGTGGGTTTCCTTTTAGGAGTGTTAACCTATTGTGTTAGGACATGTGGTTGTGTGTCCAATCATGAGTTGTTATGAAGTGGTAAACCAATGCTGCATGTACATGTGTCACCCAGAACTGTATAAAGGTAGACACACTGTTGCAATAAAAAGCTGGTATCCAGAAACCATGTCACATCCCGCCTCGACCGCGACATATGGTGAACCCGATGTGATTGCGAAGGAAGATAGAAGAGAACTCGACAAGATGACAGGAAGCGAACGAAGAATCGCTCGGGCGGGACGCCGAGAAGCCTCCGCCGGGAGGGCCAGGCGGCCGCTGACCCCCCCAATTCGTTTCACTGCTTCTCAGCTCGAGATATCGCACACAGCTGAGAACTCTTTCGCTGTTGCTGAGACTTTTTTGCTGTTTCGTAAGTTACTGAGCGTTCCGCTATCAGTCCTCCTGCCGCGCAGCTCCGTTCCACCTCGGAACATTCGTTATCTCCCTCGGCTCGCTCGGCTCCCAGTTTTCCCGCAGGGCTGCCCCGCCCCCACCCCCGGAGTGTTTGTTATCTCGCTCCGCATTTCAGCTGCAGCCCTACGGAAACTGCGTGTCTGCGTACGCAATCTGCGTGCTGCTGTACGTAAACTGCGTAGCCCCGCTCCTGACATCCCGGCTCAGCGCAGCGCCCCAGCCCGCTCCGTGCCTGGTTCGGGTCCCTCTGCTATCACCGGACGTCCCTGGTTGCGCGTGGAGCAGCTGAGATCGCACCCCAAACGTGCCTTGACTCAGCAGTGCTGTTTGTTACAAGCGGACCCTGCTTTGTTACTCCCCCGCAGCTGCCGGGCAGGCAAACTGCTGCTCGCCCCCCTCCTCCGCTTGCTCGGACTGTTGCGAAATCTTGGTATCCCGGCAACCACAATTTATCAGCTTTCGGCTGTCTAAAGGCAGCATTCCAGCCACCGTTCGACTTCGCTTTTTTTTATTGCTCTGTTTGTAACTTACAGTAGTACCTCCTGAAGCAATCTAGAAGGTTTTCACGTCCCAGGAGAGGACGGAGAGAGATGGCTTTGAGATAGCCATTGGGGGCGGGAAACTACGGTGTAGCTTTTGAGAACGACAGGGAAGTCGTTCAAGAGCCGGTCAAAATATTTTTGAGACACCTGTTTAGAACAGGTGAGCCACCGGAGCATAAATAGGTTCCATGTTATCTAGAGAGGATGACTCTGTGGTCCAGATGTGGCAGTTGCTGCTAAAGAGAAACGTGGAATCAAGCTAGATGCCCTGCTCCTGCAAAAATGGAGCAGAGACTAAGGATACCAGGACTTCTAAAGTTGCTTTCAGGGGAGTCATGGAGTTATTAACTTCCTGGCACCTGCTTTTTGAAGCACTGAAAGACTTCAGAAGTCAAAAACTACTAGTAATAATGTGGAAAAAAAATAGAAAAAAAAATAATAGAAAAAACAGAAAAAAATAGAAAAAAAAAAAGGAGGATACCTGTCTGTTCAGCTGATTTTTGAGGAGCAATATTCTTACCCTCCAACAGACTGCTTTCTACCTGCCTCTTGCACACGCACAAGCTACATGGACAACTCATATATGGACATTCAGCACTGAGAAGAAGGAATACCATTCTTGTGGACTGATGAAAGAAGGACTGGTTGATTCTTTGCCTATGTGTGTAGTTGTATTATATTATTAATATTGACATGTCGCTAGTGCACGGGCCCTGTATTAGTTGATGCTGGCATTTTCTATAATACAAAAGAGGGGGAATTGTGGGGTAGCCCAGTTGGTTCTGGGCTCTCTGTAAGCTGAGATACCGAAGATGGAGCTTCTTACACCTGGCAGAGGGTTAACCACGGACAGTAGGACTGTAACACAGAGTGGGTTTCCTGTTAGGATTGTGGCGTGGTTTTGCCCACCAGCCCATCCCTGGGGCTGAGGATGGTTTTGTCCAGGTGATTTCCAGACAAAAACCAATCAAAAAGTTCAGTGATGCCTTTTTGCTAATTACATATTTAAGAAAACGGAAAAGAAGACTTATTGTGCAGTTAAAATTAGGAGTAGCAGCCATGTAGAAGAGCAGCGGGCCCGAGGAAGGCCAGGCCCCCTCCTCCCCCGGCTTGGGCCGGGGGGGGGGGGGGGGGCAGGTGTAGTATTGAAATTCCCCCTTCTCTTCTGTAAGAGAGTGAAGGAAAAAAAAGTTTAAAAGACCAACTGCTTGGACAGAAACCGCGGCAGAAGAAATTCCAGCAAAAAGATAATGGAGTGTCCAAGGTCGAAGCTGGCAGCCAGAGGAGAGAGAAGAAAGGTTCGAAGGGGGGAGAGCTGCTTCTTCCCCCTTTCGCTCTCTCTCTTCAGCAGGGAAAAGACTGAAGAGTAATCCCTACCACCTGTGAAAGTTTGTTGGGATGAGGAGACCCCCATGCGGTTCACAGAGGAGCTTGTGGATGTACCAGAGAATCGAGACTTCATAAGAGGGACTGAAATGAGAGTCCTGTTGAAGATTTTATGACCCTGAAGGGACGAGGCTTACGCTGGAGCAGAAAGGTTTGAGTAAGCTTGGGATCTGTGTGGAAGATCCATGTTGCTACTGAAGATTTGTGACTTTGAAAAAGAGAGAAAGCCTCACGCTGGAGCAAGAACGGCTCAGGTGAGATATGGGGATCCAAGTAAGGGATCCATGCTAGACCCATGCTGGAGAAGTCTATCAAAGACTGTTCTCCCATGGGAAGGGACCTCCATAGGGAACAGGAGTGGACTTATAAGCCATTATCCCCTGTAACCCTGTGGAAGAAGATCCATAGTAAGCAAGTGTCCCCTTGCAAGCCTATGGAAGGAAAAAGCTTCAGAACCTGGGTAATCCCCTAGCCTCTGGTCTTAGTCCAGGAGGGGGGTAGGCCCAGCCCTGGAGGCTCACACAGAGAAGGAAAAAGAGTTCCAGCTGCGACGAGGGTGCTGCAGAGTTACTGGAGAGAGAGACCTGGAACTCCAAAAATGAAGAATGAGACTGCTTCTCCTCCTTGGACTAATATAAAGAAGGGAGAAATATTTCTATAAATACATGTAGCACTTTTACTTAAGTAGAAATTGTTGTAGATATAAATCTTTAGTTTTTAACTTGTTAGTAGTTTTTGTTTTACTAGTAATAAATATTCATATTTTTTTCCCCAAATCCTGTCTCTTTTGTCTGCATAAACCTTCTCTCAACTAATAGTAGTTGTGTAGGGGGTGTGAAAGCAAATTGACCTAGAGCAAAATCACGACAGTGTTAACCTATTGTGTTAGGACATGTGGCTATGTGTCCAATCATGAGTTGTTATGAAGTGGTAAACCAATGCTGTGTGTACATGTGTCACCCAGAACTGTATGAAGGTAGACACACTGTTGCAATAAAAAGCTGGTATTCAGAAACCATGTCGCATCCCACCTAAACTGCGACAAGAGATCATATCCAGAAATGACACCACAACCAAATTTGAGAAGAACATCAGGCATGGTGGCAGTTAGTAAACTTCACATATAACTAAAAGCAGGAGCAGATAGAGGTATATGCTCTTACCATCCGCGAGGCAAAAGAATAGACTATATTTCCTGTCTTAGCATTAGGAGCAATACACTGGGACATAGTAATTAAACCCATGGGACATAATGTCTGGGCAAGCTATGACAGGGACATAGGGAGATGGAAAACTGTCAGCACAGAAGCCTGTATACCCAGAGAACAACTAGGATATGTATGTGAAAATGCTGTAACAGAGAAGGATTTATGTTTAGATACGGAAGATAGTGTATCTTTGAAATGTTCCCAAATACACAGGCACAGTCCCAAGTATACTATGTAGGCAAAGGATGTGCATGCATCAGGACACCTTGCACAAGTATAATTATTGATGATTTTGAAGCATTAACTAATGGTACTAACTTCTGCGTTTGCAATTTTACTAAACTAATAGGATGTGACTTTAATTACACTGCTCCTGTGACCACTGTGCAATTGATCTCAGATAAATATATGTTATATCATGAAGTGCCTAAACTACAAATAGGCATGGACATTAATATCCTCCAGAAAATGCTCTATCATCCTGATGTTGAACAAATGATGGAAAAGGTAAATACTACTTCATGTCGCATGCTGTGGCAAGTGAAACACGACATCACAGAGATTAAAAACATCATTACAGAAGTGGCAAAGACTGGAGAACATCATTGGTGGAGCATATTTCTGGGAATAACCAATACACGGTCACCCACTGCAGCCCAACTGTTTAACTTCCTGGTCCACCCTGTCTTGATCTTGATGCTGGCAGCTTTCCTTCTGACAATCATCAATCTCTGGATGTGGTGGAGTGTCATAGTTCTGTTTTTAGAAAGGAATTTTGCTTTTCCTTTCCCCTTCTTTCCCCCTCCCCCCTGCATGAATGCTATTCAAGAACCATCAAGTGAACAAAAGAGTCAGCCTGGCTCCTAACGACCGAGAATTAGTCTCCTGGCAACGACGGGGGAGGAGTTGGGAAGAAGGCGGAGTGGTGGGGAGCTCAGCTCGGGA